>NC_081224.1:0-17500 GCF_902713425.1 Acipenser ruthenus | reverse complement strand
TTGTTTGTTGCAGGCGTCCGTTACAATGCTGAGAAAAAGAAGGTGGGGAATTACTACACAACCCCGATCTACAGGTGAGCACAACACTGCACATTACTACACAACCCCGATCTACAGAGGAGCACGGCACTGCACATTACTACACAACCCCGATCTACAGGGGAGCACGGCACTGCACATTACTACACAACCCCGATCTACAGAGGAGCACGACACTGCACATTACTACACAACCCCGATCTACAGAGGAGCACGACACTGCACATTACTACACAACCCCGATCTTCAGAGGAGCACGGCACTGCACATTACTACACAACCCGATCTACAGGGGAGCACGGCTCTCTCTCACTCCTCTCACACTCTCTCTCACTCCTCTCTTTCTCTCCTCTCTTTCACTCCTCTCTCTCTCTCTATCTCACTCTCACTCCTCACTCTTCTCTCTCAATCCTCTGTCTCTCACTCTCTGTCACTCCCCCCTCTCTCTCTCCTCTGTTTCTCACTCCTCTGTCTCTCACTCTGTCTCACTGCTCTAACTCCTTTGTCACTCTCTCTCTCTCACTCTCTCTCACTCCTCTGTCGCAGGTTCCGGATGAAGTGCCACCTGTGTGTGAATTACATCGAGATGCAGACCGACCCGGCGAGCTGCGACTACGTCATCGTGAGCGGAGCGCAACGCAAAGAGGAGCGCTGGGACATGAAGGACAACGAGCAGATACTGACCACAGGTACAGCACTGACCCCTCCGACCCACACACACACACACACAGAGAGGAACAATGAGCAGATACTGACTACAGGTACAGCACTGACCCCTCCGACACACAGAGAGGAACAACGAGCAGATACTGACCACAGGTACAGCACTGACCCCTCCGACCCGACACACACACACACACAGAGAGGAACAACGAGCAGATACTGACCACAGGTACAGCACTGACCCCTCCGACCCGACACACACACACACACAGAGGAACAACGAGCAGATACTGACCACAGGTACAGCACTGACCCCTCCGACCCACACACACACACACACAGAGAGGAACAATGAGCAGATACTGACTACAGGTACAGCACTGACCCCTCCGACACACAGAGAGGAACAACGAGCAGATACTGACCACAGGTACAGCACTGACCCCTCCGACCCGACACACACACACACACAGAGAGGAACAACGAGCAGATACTGACCACAGGTACAGCACTGACCCCTCCGACCCGACACACACACACACACAGAGGAACAACGAGCAGATACTGACCACAGGTACAGCACTGACCCCTCCGACCCACACACACACACACACACAGAGGAACAACGAGCAGATACTGACCACAGGTACAGCACTGACCCCTCCGACCCACACACACACACACACAGAGAGGAACAACGAGCAGATACTGACCACAGGTACAGCACTGACCCCTCCGACCCGACACACACACACACACAGAGAGGAACAACGAGCAGATACTGACCACAGGTACAGCACTGACCCCTCCGACCCGACACACACACACACACAGAGAGGAACAACGAGCAGATACTGACCACAGGTACAGCACTGACCCCTCCGACCCGACACACACACATACACACAGAGAGGAACAACGAGCAGATACTGACCACAGGTACAGCACTGACCCCTCCGACCCACACACACACACACACACAGAGGAACAACGAGCAGATACTGACCACAGGTACAGCACTGACCCCTCCGACCCACACACACACACACACACACACAGAGAGGAACAACGAGCAGATACTGACCACAGGTACAGCACTGACCCCTCCGACCCACACACACACACACACACACACACACAGAGAGGAACAACGAGCAGATACTGACCACAGGTACAGCACTGACCCCTCCGACCCACACACACACACACACACACACACACAGAGAGGAACAATGAGCAGATACTGACCACAGGTACAGCACTGACCCCTCCGACCCGACACACACACACACAGAGAGGAACAACGAGCAGATACTGACCACAGGTACAGCACTGACCCCTCCGACACACACACACACACACACACAGAGAGGAACAACGAGCAGATACTGACCACAGGTACAGCACTGACCCCTCCGACACACACACACACACACACACAGAGGAACAACGAGCAGATACTGACCACAGGTACAGCACTGACCCCTCCGACACACACACACACACACAGAGAGGAACAACGAGCAGATACTGACCACAGGTACAGCACTGACCCCTCCGACACACAGAGAGGAACAACGAGCAGATACTGACCACAGGTACAGCACTGACCCCTCCGACCCGACACACACACACACACACACACACACAGAGGAACAACGAGCAGATACTGACCACAGGTACAGCACTGACCCCTCCGACACACACACACACACACACACACAGAGGGACAACGAGCAGATACTGACCACAGGTACAGCACTGACCCCTCCGACACACAGAGAGGAACAACGAGCAGATACTGACCACAGGTACAGCACTGACCCCTCCGACCCGACACACACACACACACACACACACACAGAGGAACAACGAGCAGATACTGACCACAGGTACAGCACTGACCCCTCCGACCCACACACACACACACACACACACACACAGAGAGGAACAACGAGCAGATACTGACCACAGGTACAGCACTGACCCCTCCGACCCGACCCACACACACACACACACAGAGAGGGACAACGAGCAGATACTGACCACAGGTACAGCACTGACCCCTCCGACACACAGAGAGGAACAACGAGCAGATACTGACCACAGGTACAGCACTGACCCCTCCGACCCGACACACACACACACACACACACACACACAGAGGAACAACGAGCAGATACTGACCACAGGTACAGCACTGACCCCTCCGACCCCCACACACACACAGAGAGGAACAACGAGCAGATACTGACCACAGGTACAGCACTGACCCCTCCGACCCGACACACACACACACAGAGAGGAACAACGAGCAGATACTGACCACAGGTACAGCACTGACCCCTCCGACACACACACACACACAGAGAGGAACAACGAGCAGATACTGACCACAGGTACAGCACTGACCCCTCCGACCCACACACACACACAGAGAGGAACAACGAGCAGATACTGACCACAGGTACAGCACTGACCCCTCCGACCCGACACACACACACACAGAGAGGAACAACGAGCAGATACTGACCACAGGTACAGCACTGACCCCTCCGACACACACACACACACACAGAGAGGAACAACGAGCAGATACTGACCACAGGTACAGCACTGACCCCTCGTCCCCCTCTCTCTCAGAGCACAGTGAGAAGGAGAAGCTGGAGACAGACCCCATGTTCAAGCTGGAGCACGGCTCTCAGGACCGGGGGAAGCTGCAGCGCGCCCTGCCCTCCCTCTCACACATCCAGGAGAAGCAGGAGGCCTGGAGAGACGACTTCCAGCTGAACAGCGCTCTGCGCAGGAAGTTCAGGGTGAGGGGGAGAGGATGCTGCGACGAGCCACAGTACCAACGGACATGCACGTGTGCTCACTCCATCTCTCTCTCTCTCTCTCTCTCTCTGTCAGGATGAGAAGAAGGTGATAAAGGAGGAGAGTGAGAGGGACGGGGCTCTGCTCAGTAAAGCCTGTCTGTCCATCCCGCTGGTGAAAGAGACTGAGGATGACAAGAGACTGGCCAGCCTGCTCACCCTGCACAGCGCAGACTGTGAGTCTCTGAAATCTGTATCCCCTGAACCCCCCTGACACCCCCTGAACCCCCCTGACACCCCCTGAACCCCCCTGACACCCCCTGAACCCCCCTGACACCCCCTGAACCCCCCTGACACCCTGCACCCTGACACACACTGCTCACTGTGTGTCCCTCGCTGTGTCTGTGTGTCCCTCGCTATGTCTGTGTGTCCCTCGCTGTGTCTGCGTGTCCCTCGCTGTGTCTGTGTGTCCCTCACTCTGTCTGCGTGTCCCTCGCTGTGTCTGTGTGTCCCTCACTCTGTCTGCGTGTCCCTCGCTGTGTCTGCGTGTCCCTTGCTGTGTCTGCGTGTCCCTCGCTGTGTCTGCGTGTCCCTCGCCGTGTCTGCGTGTCCCTCGCCGTGTCTGCGTGTCCCTCGCTGTGTCTGCGTGTCCCTCGCCGTGTCTGCGTGTCCCTCACTGTGTCTGTGTGTCCCTCACTGTGTCTGTCTGTCTCTCCCCCTCAGCGTACGAGGACAGGCAGCGGTTGAAGCGGAGAGAGATCTCGGCTCGCTCCTGGTTTCCTTCCCCCGTCGCAGACCGAGCCTCGGACACGCTGAAGAGACTGGGGCTGACCCTGGGCTCCACCTCGGCCCCCTCGCTGGGCTTCACAGCGCTGCCTGTCAGCAAGGGACTGGGGATCGTGCGCAGGAGATCAGCGGGGAGCGATATCACCGCTGCACAGGAACCAGAGGCATCCCTGGGGGTCAGAGAGAGCGACACACCTCGGGGGAATGACATCACCGACGCACCGGGGGGTGGGGGAACCCCATTCGACAGCGCACAGGCACAGACCCCCAGTGCAGAGACCCAGGCAGGGGGCTGTTTTGCGGGAGAGGCTGAGCCGTGCACCGCCCTCCCCCTCACCTCTCTGGTGGCAGACTACTGGGGCTCCAGCTCCGAGTCAGAGTCCTGAGAGAGGAGACTGAGGAGGGGACAGTGAACTGGACTGTCTGCCTGTCCAAATAAACTGAGCATCTCGGAGACTTCACAACAACAGCAGAACAATGTGTTATTTGCATCCGGGTTTGGTAAATATGAGGAATAAATCATTGAAACGGGAAGCTCTGCTTTGTGGCAGTTATTTCATCTCAAAACGAGAGAAACAGATTCACGTAAACCAGTTAGAAACCAGGTCAATATACAGAGGCTGTGACGACACCGTGAAGGTGTGACTAGCAGAACACTTTGTGTTCTTCACTGATAATCCAGCAAGGAGGCCAGGAGCACCGCGGGCTGCTCCCACGCTGTACAGCCGCTGGAAATGTTTGAGACGCGATCATTTCTGATCAGCTGAAGACGTGGAATCGTGATGCGGGGGTATTAGCGCCCTCTGGTGGAATTAATTAGGTTGACAACATGAATGACTAAAATCTAATCTTGTTGCAACTTCATAATACAAAGGTTAACAATGCTTAGGGTCGGTCTGATTCCTCTAAATGAGAATGTGTGCGTGTGTGTGTGTGTGTGTGTGCGTGTGTCAGTGTCTAGAGTGTATTTGTCAGTGTTCGTGGGTGTGTGGGCAGGTTTATAGCGCTTGCTGGGTCAAAAAAGTCTCCACAAGGAAGGAAAGTCTGACAAAACCTACCTTATGAAGACACAGGCCAAGTCCTTGTCGTGGTTAAACAGATATTTTAAAACCTCCACAGGTGACCACGCCCCTCCCAAGTACACCTCCACAGGTGACCACGCCCCTCCCAAGTACACCTCCACAGGTGACCACGCCCTTCCCAAGTACACCTCCACGGGTGACCACGCCCCCTCCCAAGTACACATCCACAGGTGACCACGCCCCGCGCAGGTAGATCGGAAAGATGGCGGCCGGGGTAACACGGTGAGTTTGAGCTCCGTAACTTTCTCGTGGTTTTTAATGTGTTTGTTTCGGTTGGGAGGGTGCAGAGAGAGCATGCATGTGGTAAGCTGGTCTTTGCATATTCTGCACACGACGGAGATTGACTCGATGGCTTGGTCAGCCACACTTTATCTCGGTTTAAATGATTATGCGTTGTTTATGTACGATGTCATTGGAAATGTGGGTCTAAGAGTCAGGGGCCCGCTTTTTAATTGAAGTGGCATTAACTGTGCAAAACAAACCAGGAAACGCTGCAGATACAAATAGATATATAATCTCCTCGTGGTGTAACTCTTGTGATTTTGTGGTGTGTGTTTTTTTTTCAGGTAAAATCCTAGATTCCCTGTTTCTTCTGGTGTGCAGCCTTGGCGTGATTCACACACACGAGGAGAAGGATTCCGAGTCTCGGTAAGGCACAGAATGATCTATTCCATTCTAGTTGTGTGTTATTGATCATATTAATAATAATGATAATAATAATAATATTCTCTAAGGAATAGGAACAGATGGAGAAACGCGCGGGACACATTTCAAACGGGTGCATCTTATTAGATGAAGCAACAGCAGTCATGATTATTGATACTAAAAAGATGATTGTTATTAATTGGTCCAGCCTGCTCGCTTGTTCTCTCTCTCGATGTCTCGAAGGAACACGCGAGGCGCTGTGTATTCTGCAGAGAGGACGGTGAGGTGCGGTCGAATCCACGCAGTCCAGGGAAGTAAATGATAACGATACTCAAAGCGGATTGCTTTTACCGATGGACTGGATACGATGTAACTGGAGAGTCTGGGTAGAAATGACGCGACTTTAAAAATATAAACGGACTGCCCGTTCAACGAGGATTCACGATTAAAGTTACACACCCCGCTGCACAGAGACTGTGTGAACTAGCATTGCTGTCGATTCTGTGTGTGTCTTTCAGTGCCGAGATGCGTCCTCCTCATCCTCATCACCGCTGCCCGTCTGAGTGCACGCCGACCCGGGATCGATCTGCGAGCCCCTCTCGATGTTGTCATGGTAAGAGAGAGATGTTATTTTGTTGTAATCTGCTTCACGGTGTGCTCTCGCTAAACGCTTGAAAGTCGACGGGGCCCGACGTGCACGATCTGGCGCTGTAACTGAAACACAGTGACGTGGTCAGTGTTTGTGTTGACCTGTTTGCTCGCTTGTGCGTCACTTTGACAGCTGTGTGATGTTTTATTTTCGCTCTTGTTTCCAGGATAGACACGCGCGGTTCTGCAGCGCCGCTCCTGCCTCTGCCCGCTTCTGGAGTCTCGGGGTCGGAACACGCAGCTGGATTCCCGGGCTGGTTTTGTTTTTGTCGAGTCGTTGCTCATCTCAAAGCCCAGCCGTGCCTCGGAGTGTTTCTGCAGGATTGTGTGTGTGTTGCTATGGTGATTGTGAGCAGTGTTTGACTTTGCAAATAAAGATTGTATATCGATTATTTTTTGGCATGTTTTCATTTCCAGCTTTCTATTCAAGTTGTCTGCAGCTCTTGTCTCGACCCCCCCACCCCCGTAAAGAGGTGTGTTTTTTGGCAGGTGAATATAATAATAAGAAAGAAAGAAAGAAATTATTAGCAGACGTCCTTATCCAGGGCGACTTACAATTGTTACAAGATATCTCATTATTTTTACATACAATTACCCATTTATACAGTTGGATTTTTACTGGAGCAATCTAGGTAAAGTACCTTGCTCAAGGGTACAGCAGCAGTGTCCCCACCGGGGATTGAACCCTCTGGTCAAGACTCTTGACCACTACTCCACACTGCTGCCAATATGTCCCGCACAGTCAGTCTCTGACAAACCATCTGATCGCGGCTTCCTTAGACCACAGTGTGGATTATGTACCCTAGCGGCCAAAAATTCACACTGCGGTATAGAAAAGGAGCCATGTCTGGCTCTTCCAAATGTCTTTGGTTAAGTATTTTGGCGGGAAAATGTGGCTCTGTGAAAGCAGGACCCGCATCTGCAGTGCCCAACACACCATGTGATAGCGACTCCCCTCACAGGAAACCGCGATCGCATGGTTTGTCAGAGACTGCCCGGCCAGTCACGCTAAGGAATGAAGGAGGCGAGGCAGCGGATACACAGGGGGTGAACTTTAATAACATGCAGGACAGAATCCAATAACAGAGAGTATCAAAAAACACAATGAACAGCAAACACGGGCACTGCAGCGGAATCAACCACAAGAACACGTTCACACAACGACAGTCCTGCTGAAAGAACCACAAGCGACTTGCAGAAACAGCAGCGAGCGATTCAATGCGCTGCTGCTGCCGGGAGGGTCGCGTCTCCACGGGAAGCACAGTCTCACCCTGCTGGCTCCGTCACCGGGCTTCACCTAAAAACAAGAAAACGCGTTAGTGACACGCAAGAGCAACGGAGGCGAGTCTCAGACACGAGTCCTGCTGCACAGGAGGCAGTGAAACGGCTTGCAACACAGCGATCACACACACAGCACAGCAGCCGCTCTGCGCTACAGCGCCTCGCATTACACCAGTACGGGGTCCGGACACTCACCCCGAGGAAAGAAACGTCTTGAGAACACAAGCCACGTCCCGCAAAGACTGCTGCTGCTGCTGCTGGCAACGCAGCAAACACGGTATAGTGTGTGAGAGCGCAGCGCAGCGGCGTGTTTCAAAGAGATTACACAAACACGCGCATTTTAATTTACAAACATCCCTTAACTCAATACGAGCATTGCATTTGAGAGTACAGCGCCCTCTGCAGGTCACTGGATGAAAAAAAAACAAGACTCACCGTGACGTCACTGGAGGCTCCACAATCCGATCGCGCCAGACTTCAGCAAACACAGCGGCTCTCGTTCCTTAGAAAAAAAACCACAACAGAAAAAGGACCGAACTGTAAATCTGTATATATAACTGTGACTGATGCTGCTTCAGTAAGACGCACCCGTTTGAAATGTGTCCCGTGTGTTGTATAAACACGCTCAATTTAACAATCACACCACATACAACGAATGTAATAACTTGCATTGCAAAATGACGACTATAAACACGCGTGGCACATTGTAAGAGTGCAGCTGCGTGTGCGTGAACTGAGTGGACTGCAGCTCATTCCTGATAAAACAACACCTGGCAATTCCAACCCCCTTCCTCATGATCTGTAAATGTCCTGTGAAGCATTGTAAAGAGAGTGTGTGACTCTATAGAGGAGACGCTCCGCACACAGCGTGCATTGTAAAGAGAGTGTGTGTGACTCTATAGAGGAGACGCTCCGCACACAGCGTGCATTGTAAAGAGTGTGTGTGTGACTCTATAGAGGAGAGAGGAGACGCTGCATTGTAAAGAACACGATCAAATGAAGACCAGCCCAGATAGGACACTACACCTGGCTCAGTTACATTCAGTAGATCTCAGAGACAATGAGGCTTCAGTCTCAGAGAGCACCTCTGTGACAACCCATGCCCCCCCCGTCTCAACCTGCTTCCTTTGGGACTCGGGTGAAAGGATGGGGTGCTGGTTTGGGATGGGAGAGACTCGGGTGAAAGGCTGGGGTGCTGGTTTGGGATGGGAGAGGAGAGACTCGGGTGAAAGGATGGGGCGCTGGTTTGGGAGAGGAGAGACTCGGGTGAAAGGATGGGGTGCTGGTTTGGGATGGGAGAGGAGAGACTCGGGTGAAAGGATGGGGCGCTGGTTTGGGAGAGGAGAGACTCGGGTGAAAGGATGGGGCGCTGGTTTGGGATGGGAGAGGAGAGACTCGGGTGAAAGGATGGGGTGCTGGTTTGGGAGAGACTTGGGTGAAAGGATGGGGCGCTGGTTTGGGATGGGAGAGACTCGGGTGAAAGGATGGGGTGCTGGTTTGGGATGGGAGAGGAGAGACTCGGGTGAAAGGATGGGGCGCTGGTTTGGGAGAGGAGAGACTCGGGTGAAAGGATGGGGCGCTGGTTTGGGAGAGACTCGGGTGAAAGGATGGGGCGCTGGTTTGGGATGGGAGAGACTCGGGTGAAAGGATGGGGTGCTGGTTTGGGATGGGAGAGACTCGGGTGAAAGGATGGGGTGCTGGTTTGGGATGGGAGAGACTCGGGTGAAAGGATGGGGTGCTGGTTTGGGATGGGAGAGACTCGGGTGAAAGGATGGGGCGCTGGTTTGGGATGGGAGAGACTCGGGTGAAAGGATGGGGTGCTGGTTTGGGATGGGAGAGGAGAGACTCGGGTGAAAGGATGGGGCGCTGGTTTGGGAGAGGAGAGACTCGGGTGAAAGGATGGGGCGCTGGTTTGGGATGGGAGAGGAGAGACTCGGGTGAAAGGATGGGGTGCTGGTTTGGGAGAGACTTGGGTGAAAGGATGGGGCGCTGGTTTGGGATGGGAGAGACTCGGGTGAAAGGATGGGGTGCTGGTTTGGGATGGGAGAGGAGAGACTCGGGTGAAAGGATGGGGCGCTGGTTTGGGAGAGGAGAGACTCGGGTGAAAGGATGGGGCGCTGGTTTGGGAGAGACTCGGGTGAAAGGATGGGGCGCTGGTTTGGGATGGGAGAGACTCGGGTGAAAGGATGGGGTGCTGGTTTGGGATGGGAGAGACTCGGGTGAAAGGATGGGGTGCTGGTTTGGGATGGGAGAGACTCGGGTGAAAGGATGGGGTGCTGGTTTGGGATGGGAGAGACTCGGGTGAAAGGATGGGGTGCTGGTTTGGGATGGGAGAGACTCGGGTGAAAGGATGGGGTGCTGGTTTGGGAGAGACTTGGGTGAAAGGATGGGGTGCTGGTTTGGGATGGGAGAGACTCGGGTGAAAGGATGGGGCGCTGGTTTGGGATGGGAGAGACTCGGGTGAAAGGATGGGGTGCTGGTTTGGGAGAGGAGAGACTCGGGTGAAAGGATGGGGTGCTGGTTTGGGATGGGAGAGGAGAGACTCGGGTGAAAGGATGGGGCGCTGGTTTGGGAGAGGAGAGACTCGGGTGAAAGGATGGGGTGCTGGTTTGGGATGGGAGAGCCTGAGAAATAAACAGCAAGATGACAAGGTTCTGAATGAAGCTGTAAAAGCACATGTGATCGACTCACTGACACTATCGTTACTTACAGGAGGATTGTTTAAAAACACACACATTGATTTATTATTATTGCACATCAATAACACACAACTAGAATGGAATAGAACATTCTGTGCCTTACCGAGACTCGGAATCATTCTCCTCGTGTGTGTGAATCACGCCAAGGCTGCACACCAGAAGAAACAGGGAATCTGGGATTTTACCTGAAAAAAAAAACACACACCACAAAATCACAAGAGTTACAGCACGAGGAGATTATATATCTATTTGTATCTGCAGCGTTTCCTGGTTTGTTTTGCGCAGTTAATGCCACTTCAATTAAAAAGCGGGCCCCTGACTCTTAGACCCACATTTCCAATGACATCGTACATAAACAACGCATAATCATTTAAACCGAGATAAAGTGTGGCTGACCAAGCCATCGAGTCAATCTCCGTCGTGTGCAGAATATGCATAGACCAGACCCCAGAAACAGCGCCTCTTCTTTCAAACAAAACCTTTGTTGTCCATTGGAAAGAAAAAGAGAAAATCGGGCCCCTGTTTGTTAAAGTTTTGGAAAGCGTTTCGACGCTGGGTTGTTTTTACAGGTACGGAAGCGCGTCAAACAATACGAGCTCTTCAGAAATAATAACAAGAAAGAAACACAAAATAATTTAAATAAAAAAGTTCACACAATGTGGAGTCGTGTTTCTAAAAAGATTATAAAACAAACTAAAGGAAGCTTTAAAAAGCGACTCGTTCCAAGTCTGAAACTTAATACTGGAACTCAAGCGCAAAGACAGTTTGGACTGGACTGGTTTTGCATTATGTTTTTTAAATCTTGAATACAAGCAATTTGTTTAAACAAACATTTCTAAATATAAAAAGTGAATCTCAGCTGACCACATGCATGCTCTCTCTGCACCCTCCCAACCGAAACAAACACATTAAAAACCACGAGAAAGTTACGGAGCTCAAACTCACCGTGTTACCCCGGCCGCCATCTTTCCGATCTACCTGCGCGGGGCGTGGTCACCTGTGGAGGTGTACTTGGGAGGGGGCGTGGTCACCTGTGGAGGTGTACTTGGGAGGGGCGTGGTCACCTGTGGAGGTGTACTTGGGAGGGGCGTGGTCACCTGCGACACACCTGAGGGCGTGGTTACGGAACACGCCGCTTCGGGATGGTTTGGGGTTTTCCTTTCCAGAGGTAAAAGGGCCCCGCTTTTACAATTAGCTATGTCATGTTAAATGAACCTACCCCTTTGAACTGTTTTGGGGTATCGCCTAAAAACGACGATACCCCAAAACGCCGACGCGGTAGAGAACGAAGCCCGAGAAACTCACGCCTGTCTGCCGCGGGTATTGGAACAGAATGCTGGACTCGAACCCGCGACAGAGAGGTGAGGCTGAGCGGACTGCAGCTCCAGGCAAAGCACGGGAAGCTGTGCTCAGTCCGCTAAGCCAACCGCGCCGACAAGCGCCAGAGCGGCTTTGAACTCGTTTCAATGTCCCGGGTGGCGCGTTTGGAATTGCATCCGAACAGCTTTTCAATTTGAACAATCACACATCCTGAATTCATGCTGCGGCTGTTTTTTGTCTTGTGTTTGTTAAATCTCCCTACACAAGCCGGGTGAGTGGCCGCGCTCCGGCTCTCCACAGCAGTCCAGAGAGGATGGCGTTGCTGTCTGCCGGTCTGCACTCGCGGCTCAGCGGATCCGGCTCTCTCCTCATCCTCGACCGTGTTTCACTGCGTCTCGAGTTCACAGCGCGGCTTTCATTACCATGACGTTTTATTGAAACGCCTTCTCTCATTATTATTATTATTTTCCTTTATGAAATGGCTACATACATTATTTTTTTTAGAAATCCTCCAGATCTCTTTTGATTAAACAGCCTGCTATAGAAACAGGCTTACTGTCTTACTGTGCTGGCGCGGGGGTTGTGAAGCAGAAAGGATAAAGCAAAGAGATACTTCTGCGAGTCCGCAGAACAATCCTGGGATTCATCATCATCCTAGTAATAATAATAATAAACACATCGCTTTCAAGTGTTCAGATAAATCACACAGCCTTACACCCGGACCACCACCGCGGCTTCGCATCCAGCCTGCAGGATAGCCGAGCGGTAGCGCGCCGGCACACCGACACGCAGCAGCGCCGCTTCGTATCCAGGACGCGTCGGGTCGATTAAAATCCGTCTCTGCTGCCCCTAGTATAATTATATATGTTATATTGACAAAACTTTTGCATCACCTAGGATTCAGACATAATATAATAAAAACTACATGAACATAATTTAGATCTTTTATTTAACATCATGTCATCAATGAAACCTCACAATGAAACCGCAAAAAGTCAACCGGAAGCCATAATAGCAGTACCGTAGTGTTTCATTTTTTTTGTCAGTTTCTCGTGAAGTATCTGGGAAACTCCAAAGCGGTGTGCAATTCAATATGCTAACGTGACATTATTCAGCAGCTTTCATTCCACTTTATTCTACAAGGCGCTGCACATCTGTTGGCTCTCTCTCTCTCTCTGTGCGTGCGTGCGTGCGTGACGCTGCATGTGTTCTGTCTTGTAAAGCGATGGTGGTCCACTCTGAAAGGCGCTATATAAAATAAAGATTGATTGACTGACATGTGAAACATGCCTGCCGCGTGTTTGGACGGCTCCTTACTGTGACAGACTCTGTTTGATTCTCTGATCTCAACCCTCTGCTCTTCAGAAGTCCTTTTTATAGAATCGAAATCATTACAGGAAAAGACAGAAGGAGGAATTCAATGCACTTTTCTTTCACCCTTTATTGTATTTCAATCAGCAGCTAAAGCAAGCGTGAAGCTCAGTCAGGTTAGGAGTTAAGACTGAGCATCGAGGCTCACGGACGCAGCATGTGCTGTGCCAGCCTCTCTGTGTGTGCAGACACGCACCCCGACACAGGAACGCTGTACCCCCAAGAGTGTCTGCCAAGCCTGGGGTTCAGTCAACAGACAACCCAAGTCCTGTGAGGGAGGGAGGGAGGGAGGGAGGGAGGGAGGGAGGAGGGTCTCAGTCCTTGTTCTGTGCTGTGAGTGAGGGAGGGGAGGGATGGATAGAGTGAGGGAAGGTGGAGAGAGATGAGGGGAGGGAGGGAGGAGGGTCTCAGTCCTTGTTCTGTGCTGTGAGTGAGGGAGGGGAGGGATGGATAGAGTGAGGGAAGGAGGAGAGAGATGAGGGGAGGGAGGGAGAGAGGAGAGGGGAGGGGAAGGTGGGAGAGAGGAGAGGGGAGGGGAGGGAGGGAGAGAGGAGGGTCTCAGTCCTTCTTGTTCTGTGCTGTGAGTGCTTCGGCATGTCGTGCGAATGTCTCAGCAACCAGCAGGGGGAACACCAGAGCAGCATCTGCATAGACCTGAAACACAGAAAGAGAGCTTTACAATGCTTCCCTATGCTTTACCAGACCTCTCTGTGCTTTACAATGCTTCCCTATGCTTTACCAGACCTCTCTGTGCTTTACAATGCTTCCCTATGCTTTACCATACCTCTCTGTGCTTTACAATGCTTCCCTATGCTTTACCAGACCTCTCTGTGCTTTACAATGCTTCCCTGTGCTTTACCAGACCTCTCTGTGCTTTACAATGCTTCCCTATGCTTTACCAGACCTCTCTGTGCTTTACAATGCTTCCCTATGCTTTACCAGACCTCTCTGTGCTTTACAATGCTTCCCTATGCTTTACCAGACCTCTCTGTGCTTTACAATGCTTCCCTATGCTTTACCAGACCTCTCTGTGCTTTACAATGCTTCCCTATGCTTTACCAGACCTCTCTGTGCTTTACAATGCTTCCCTATGCTTTACCAGACCTCTCTGTGCTTTACAAGGCTTCCCTATGCTTTACCGACCTCTCTGTACTTTACAATGCTTCCCTGTGCTTTACCAGACCTCTCTGTGCTTTACAATGCTTCCCTATGCTTTACCAGACCTCTCTGTGCTTTACAATGCTTCCCTATGCTTTACCAGACCTCTCTGTGCTTTACAATGCTTCCCTATGCTTTACCACACCTCTCTGTGCTTTACAATGCTTCCCTATGCTTTACCAGACCTCTCTGTGCTTTACAATGCTTGCCTATGCTTTACCAGACCTCTCTGTGCTTTACAATGCTTCCCTATGCTTTACCAGACCTCTCTGTCCTTTACAATGCTTCCCTATGCTTTACCAGACCTCTCTGTGCTTTACAATGCTTCCCTATGCTTTACCAGACCTCTCTGTGCTTTACAATGCTTCCCTATGCTTTACCAGACCTCTCTGTGCTTTACAATGCTTCCCTATGCTTTACCAGACCTCTCTGTGCTTTACAATGCTTCCCTATGCTTTACCACACCTCTCTGTGCTTTACAATGCTTCCCTATGCTTTACCAGACCTCTCTGTGCTTTACAATGCTTGCCTATGCTTTACCAGACCTCTCTGTGCTTTACAATGCTTCCCTATGCTTTACCAGACCTCTCTGTCCTTTACAATGCTTCCCTATGCTTTACCAGACCTCTCTGTGCTTTACAATGCTTCCCTATGCTTTACCAGACCTCTCTGTGCTTTACAATGCTTCCCTATGCTTTACCAGACCTCTCTGTACTTTACAATGCTTCCCTGTGCTTTACCAGACCTCTCTGTGCTTTACAATGCTTCCCTATGCTTTACCAGACCTCTCTGTGCTTTACAATGCTTCCCTATGCTTTACCAGACCTCTCTGTGCTTTACAATGCTTCCCTATGCTTTACCACACCTCTCTGTGCTTTACAATGCTTCCCTATGCTTTACCAGACCTCTCTGTGCTTTACAATGCTTGCCTATGCTTTACCAGACCTCTCTGTGCTTTACAATGCTTCCCTATGCTTTACCAGACCTCTCTGTGCTTTACAATGCTTCCCTATGCTTTACCAGACCTCTCTGTGCTTTACAATGCTTCCCTATGCTTTACCACACCTCTCTGTGCTTTACAATGCTTCCCTATGCTTTACCAGACCTCTCTGTGCTTTACAATGCTTGCCTATGCTTTACCAGACCTCTCTGTGCTTTACAATGCTTCCCTATGCTTTACCAGACCTCTCTGTCCTTTACAATGCTTCCCTATGCTTTACCAGACCTCTCTGTGCTTTACAATGCTTCCCTATGCTTTACCAGACCTCTCTGTGCTTTACAATGCTTCCCTATGCTTTACCAGACCTCTCTGTGCTTTACAATGCTTCCCTATGCTTTACCAGACCTCTCTGTGCTTTACAATGCTTGCCTATGCTTCAGCATGCTTGCGCTGTGTTTTCTCACACTGTGCTATGGGAGTCTCTGCTGTGCATCGTGTACCTTGACAGGTGTGGCGTCGGCGCGGATCTTGCCCCAGGACACGGCTTCGTCCGGCCGCGCCCCCGAGTCAGAGCCGTCGAACTCCTGCCCCGTGTTCACGAAGACCGCGAAGTCAGCGCCGTTCCGCTGCGGGACACGAGAGAGAGAGAGAGAGAGAGAGAGAGAGAGAGAGAGAGAGAGAGAGAGAGAGAGAGAGAGAGAGAGAGAGAGAGAGAGAGAGAGAGAGAGAGAGAGAGAGAGAGAAATCAGCGCCGTTCCGCTGCGGGACACGAGATGTTTGAAGTGGCGAGTGTGTCAGTGAAACTGCAGCGAACAGAGCCGATAAGAGTAACAAACGTTTTTTCCTGGATTAATGTCAATCGCATATTTTTTCCGAGATTTAACAAAAGAAAGTCCAGATTTAGCTAAATACATCAATGGTAACAAACACAGTGTTAAAAGTGGGAGTGTAAGCGCAGCTCTGCAGCATACAATGCCAAATCAGACACGTCAATGGGCATGCAGGGCTTGCATGTGAAGAGCTACGCACACCGGACGCGAGCCTGCCAATCCAAAATAATTCAAACTACTGATTTAAATGGAGTAATGCACAACACAAGCGAGGCGAGTGGCGTGAATGAAGCGATTACCACAGAAATAAATTTTAAAAACCTACATCGATGAGAATTTAATTATTAAAGTCGGAAAATCTAATGCTCTTCATGATGCCAGTGTCTGTGGTTATAAAGACATTAAAAAGGACGCTCATGTCAGGAAACAGCAGAACAATTGGAAATGGATGGCGTGTCTCTCTCTCTTTATTTCACCTTCATTTTAATCAAAGTGACGGGGAGCGCCACACACTGGTGTCATTTCTAGACTAGATTTTAAATGTTGAATTTGTGATACGCGGATGTATTTAGCTAAATGTGGACTTTTTTTGTGGTTAAGGAAATAATTCGCAATTTACACGAAATCGGGGGAAAATAGCGGTT
This sequence comes from Acipenser ruthenus, assembly GCF_902713425.1. Classification (NCBI taxonomy): domain Eukaryota; kingdom Metazoa; phylum Chordata; class Actinopteri; order Acipenseriformes; family Acipenseridae; genus Acipenser; species Acipenser ruthenus. The sequence goes on along the minus strand of NC_081224.1, from coordinate 581 downwards.
AAAATATAAAGTTATGGTCTAACGTTTTAATATGGGGGGGGGGGGCGCGACAAAATGTATGCTAAAAAAGGGGGGGGCGGGCATGTAAAGACTTTGCGCAGCGCTTCTGTTCAGCTCCCATCTGTGTGGTGTGTAAAAGTGTGTTGAGTGTTTCTTGCAGTATCCAGGCTGGCCGCGCTCAGCCCCACACTGTCTGTATTACCATGAGGTTAGCGTTGCAGATGTGATGCTTGATCAGCCCTCCTCCCAGAATCACCATCCCTGTGCGTCTGGCAAACACAGCATGAGAGTTCAGCTTCCGGATATCTGGAGCGCAAACACAGAGACCGTCATCACTGACACACGCACACGCACGCATGCATGCACGCACTGTCATCACTGACACACACACGCACGCACGCACTGTCATCACTGACACACACACGCACGCACGCACACACTGTCATCACTGACACACACACACTGTCATCACTGACACACACACGCACGCACACACACACTGTCATCACTGACACACGCACGCACGCACGCACGCACTGTCATCACTGACACACACGCACGCACACACGCACACACACACT
>NC_081223.1:12323699-12401199 GCF_902713425.1 Acipenser ruthenus | reverse complement strand
GTTAATAGAATCTGGCCCTGGCAGTGGTGTCTCCCAGTATTCCCAGTTCCTACCCGAGCCTCGCCGCCAGTTCCAGGGGGCTGGTTTTCCAGGCCTGTGCATCAAGCTCTCTGCCGTCGGGGAGGGAGACTCTGATGGGCTTGCTGTCCCTCTGAGCCCTCTCCTCCAGCTGGGCCGAGCGCTGGGACTGGAGCTGCATGAACAGAGCCAGCCTCTCAGAGACCAGCGGGGGCAGAGGGACCTGCACAGGGGGAGAGGAGAGAGGGGTGAGGCACAGAGGAGAGAGAAGAGAGAAGAGAGAGGGGGGAGACACAGAGGAGAGAGAAGAGAGAGGGGTGAGACACAGAGGAGAGAGAAGAGAGAGGGGTGAGGCACAGAGGAGAGAGAAGAGAGAAGAGAGAGGGGGGAGACACAGAGGAGAGAGAAGAGAGAGGTGACGCACAGAGGAGAGAGAAGAGAGAGGGGTGAGACACAGAGGAGAGAGAAGAGAGAGGGGGGAGACACAGAGGAGAGAAGAGAGAGGGGGGAGACACCGAGGAGAGAGGGGGAGACACAGAGGAGAGAGAAGAGAGAGGGGTGAGACACAGAGGAGAGAGAAGAGAGAGGGGGGAGACACCGAGGAGAGAGGGGGAGACACCGAGGAGAGAGGGGGAGACACAGAGGAGAGAGAAAAGAGAGGGGTGAGACACAGAGGAGAGAAGAGAGAGGGGGTGAGACACAGAGGAGAAGAGAGAGGTGACGCACAGAGGAGAGAGAGGAGAGAGCCAGCCTCTCTGAGACCACGGAGAAGGGAGAGAGGGGGCGGAGACGCACAGAGGCTCACAGACAAGACACTAATAATATAGCAAATTACTGAACGAAGTAAGTAGACCAGAAAGCAGCAATGTTAGGATTTGTTGCTGTCAGCAGATTATCGCCTCTTCAGAGCAGCGCTCTAGTATACCGGGACACGCTGCACGCATGTACTAACCACTACTACAGAATGATGATGATGATTATTATTATTAGTTATATATATATATGTGTGTGTTACAGTTAGCTACAATACCTGCCCATAAGCCCTGCAGCTGAGCGCAGCTGCCCGCCGAGCGCTCTCACAGCGGTAAGCATCGCGGTCTGATGCTCGTTTCGTTGATGATGTTTTTCTTATTTGTCCTCCTCCGGTATTAAAACGCGCCGGTCATTGAAAATATAAAAAGGAAACTCCACTTTTAAATTAATTTTTTTTTTACAGCATGTCAGGCTGCAGGACACCGGAAAGCGCTGTGCCCAGCGAGGCACCGTATTGGACGAGAGGGTGAAGGACAGAGGGCGGTGCTTGAGCGCGGATTGGGCGAGAGGTGGACGCGGGGGCGGGGAGATAAAGGCGGTGTTACAGAGAAAAACGTCCCCTCCTTGTTTTTCTCTCTCTTTCTTTCTTATATAACGCCAACAGATTCTATAACCTTAATTTATAACCCCAGCGGCGGCGGGCGGTATTAGAGACGCGTTCGTTGTTTTGTTTTTTTTGCAGTCATATTTCTAGAAAAAATAAACACAAACAAACGATTTTTTTGTTCTATATATATATATATATATATATATATATATATATATATATATATATATATTATAAATCCAATCCAATCTGTGTATGTTTCTTTCCTCTCTCCTTTCTATATAAATAAATGCAAATAATAATAATAATAATAATAATAATAATAATAATAATAATAATTTTTACGTTTTAATGCGATTACATGAGTTGCAGTTTTTAGATTTCATACATCCTGGAGTCAAAAACTCTGTTAAATGTATTATTATTATTATTAGTATTTATATTTTATTGAGTTTCATTTCATTTATTAAATTAATCCCCGGTACCGTTGCAGTGTTCTTATTTAAAATGATAACGTCACATTTTCGTATTTGTGGCTATCTTATGTTTGTCCTGCTTGGTCGTTTTGAAGAGAAGGGAGATTCTGAAAATCGCATTGAATTTCCTCTCTGAAGCGCAGGCAGGGAAAGCGCCATTCGCGACACCCGCATTAGAAATCCTAATTCAGATAAATGAATCTGTATGTGCCACACGCTAATGCTGCGGGACACAGCCACGCACGAAAATATGATGTCATTATATAGCATTACAAACTGCAAGGGTACCAAGGATTAACGGGGGGGGAATAGGATCTTATTACAAACACAAGATTAATATAAAAAATAAATCAAATTAATAAAAATCAGAGATCAGCTCTCGCTTCGCTGAATGAATCGTTGCTGTGGACGGACGCATGGCGGCGCTACACCTTAGTAAGGCCAGCAGCAGTTTCTTCCTCACCTCCGCGCACGCATTCCTACACAGCGGGTTGGGGTGACTCCTGTTCTAAGGGGTTCCGATCGCCTCACGCAGTGTTAGTGCCAATGATTAAAATATGAGTCCTGGCTCTAGGAATCAGCCAGACCGCCCTATTCCAGGCTTAGCTCGGAGCTGCGTGGGTAAAGATGTGACTCAAGCTGAAGGGAACACGGAGCCGCTCTGAGGTTTGGAGGTAGGTTTCAGGGCGCTGCGAGGCACACCAGACAGGGAGACTTGGGGGGGTTTGATACAGCAAACCTCAAACTAGGTCTCCCGGGGGTCTCCTGGAACCAGCTTTCAAGAAAAACGTTCCCTCGGGTTAAACCTTTCCCTGGGTGTTAACTTCGATACTCAAGACTAGCAAAGTTTCACAGATCCGTTCAGATTGTGTTACAGAAACACTCAAAACACGCGGACAAATTGGGCTACAGCTGTGGGCTGAAGTTTTGCCCCACCTATATGAAAATCATTTGGATCTTTTATTTCACAAATACAAAGCGGCGGTGTGTGATTCAGTATCTGGAGGTAACGTTATTCGGCAGCTTTCATGCGACTTTATAAAGCAAGATTCTACATAGAGGGGGACGCAAAACATCCGTCCAGAGCTGTGGTGATGGAGCCGTCACCCTTGTGTGTTCTGCATTGAACTCCCGCAGGCATTCAACTTGATATAAAACGACACGCAAGCACTCCAACCTGCGTGGGAGTCAATCCTTGATCATCAACTCCACTCCCTTTCAAGGAATTGATATTTTTAGAGATATTAGTAACCACTGTGATCGTTTCATTTGTAAGCCCAGTTTTAAGTGACTCACAAACAGCGACTTCTTCAGCTGAAGTGATTTTGTCGCCTCTGTTGTGAGAAGCCGATTTTAACAGACCGCTGCTACTAATCTGACGTGTTTTAAACAGGAATTCAAATTGAACGAAAGGACACCAAAAAAACCCTCAGGAATTGCCCCCCCCCCCCCCAACCCTTATTTCAATATTAGTTCTCCCCAGCCCATCAGATCAGTCAAAACAGCATTGACAACATCTCACACACAAAAAATAAAAACATTTCACAATGAAACAAAAGGGGCTTTCCGCCCAAAATAGAGATAACTTTGGTGCAGTATTTATCCTCCCTTCTTTACCATTAAAAAAAAGTGTTTACTTCTTAACCAAATCCAGTTTCTTTGAAAAAATACAAAAAACGAGAACACAAAGCCGTCTGTATCTGTGTAATCCGCTCCATTCTAAACTCGGCACGCTTTCTAACAGCGGACCATCTCTCAGCATTGTGAACCGACAGGCGTGTTTTCACAGGACATGCATTCATTCCCAGCTTCTTATTCTGAGGACAGTCAGACCACTGACCTTTTCTTAACACACAGAAAACGGCGTTTTTAATCGCCACCGTGGGGAGGAAAACACACACCCAAGAAAGGGATCTTTTTTTAAGCTGCAGTTTCTTTTTATATGGAGGTGTGTAAATAATAACAATAAGAAATAAAAGTACTGTGTCTTTGCAGAATTAAGTTACAGTTAGACCTCTAAGGTTAACAAAATGAGCACAAGTTAGCAGAACACAGGTTAGAGGGGGAGCCCCTGTCTCCGCTGACCCCCACTCCAGCTGGATTCTCCATCCCTTACCTACACCCTTCACTGCCCTCATGGTTTGAGTATGTGTTTAAAAACCCGTTTTCATCTCTTAAAACTGATTTCAAGTCAGCTGTAACCTTTTATAAGTAACCTGAACTCTGCAACTTGAGCGGAAAACACAATTAGAAAAAGGGGTGATTAAGCAATTTATGGGTTCACTGAAGGGTCTAGTTAAGCGACTGTGCCCTCCCCTGGATTGAAAACGGGTGCTGTGTTTCACAGCTCAGGTATTCACCTTACATCCTTCTTGTCGGTTTTTTTTAAAATTGAACCTGCAAAAAAGTTGAAATATTTACAGCAATTTCAAACAAGATTTTTAAGCGTTTAATTTTTTTTAAACATATATATCTATATATATTTTGCTTTTTTGGGGGGCCGGGGGTTTGGCAACACAATTCTCACTGCAAAAAACAGCCGCTGTAGTTCACAGACTAACAGTTTTCACACATTCTCCAGAGAGCGGACAGATCATCCAAACAGCAGCTCATCAAGAGGACTCTACTCTAGGCGTTCCCCGTGGTCTTCCTTGACTAAAGAGAGTCAAATGGATTCGTAATAGAAAATAAATAAAAGGGAGGATTTAGGTGAGGGGGGGGGGGGACATGTTTTTGTTTTTACCATTTTCTTCAGTTAACATGAAAAACAAAGTGATAAACGGTAATTAAAAAAAAAAAAAAGATTTCTGTTTTTACAACTTTTCTTTGTTTGTTTAATATATAATTTTCATTTTTGAACAAAATAAAAACTAAACATACACTAAAATGATCATCTTTCACACAGAACAAGGATGAGCCAACAACTTTCTTTTTTTTTCTTTTTTTACAGAATTAATTTCTTTTTTTTCAAGGGAGAGCTGCATTTGCAAGGTAAGTTACGGGACAGGATCAAGATAATTGCAAACCTTTTTAACCCCTAAACAATTTTTAGAAAAAACAAAAAACCAGCCAAGCAGCTCTATGTTTAGAAACACAAAACTGGATTCTCAAAGACGAGGGGGGGTGGGGGGGGGTGGATAAAAAGGTTTTTAGTCGACGCGTCTGTCCGTTGAATTCCTGAAGTTTGCTTTATAACTTCCAAACACATCCACCACTATAAAAACCCTTTTTTTCCTACTTTACACCTGAAGTTTCCAATCTAGAACGGTTTCTCTGTTACTCAAACATGGTAACAGTACATGCGGTACTCTGATCAGAATTCAGTCGTACTTTTGGTTTCCAAACCATGCAATGGTGTTTTTTTTTTCTCTCATTATAGAAAATAACAAAGGGGGGAAAACAAAACAAAACAAAAAAATAATAACCACCTTTTTTTTTCTTCTTCTTAGTAATTCTCTCTCATCTCCCTCTTGTCTTCCCTGTGAGCACTGAAGCACACTTCATGTAACAGCTGTGTTTGAATTGGATGTGTTGGAGGCAGAGCACAATGCTGGAACAGTGACCAGACAGGCAGGCAGGCAGGCAGGCAGGCAGAGACAGGCTGCTTCGGGCTTCGCTCCGTTCTCAGTTACAAGAATTTGGCTCATTTATTTTTTCGGGGGGGTGGGGGGGGGGAGCTGGCAAACTTGATGCATTAAAAGAAAAATGTGTGGGGGGTGGTGGGGGGGAGAAGGTGTGGATGCAAGATCATTTTATTCTGTGAGGTGATCTGTTATATTTTTAATTTTAATAGCGAGGGGGAAGGAAAGGGCGTTTGGGGGCGTAAAAGGGCCCCCCTCCACCTCCCACCCCCATGAAAGACGGCCTGGGCCTCTTGGCTCCTCGGAACGGCTCCCTCGGATGGAAGTGGGGTTCCCTGGGCCTGAAATCGGGGCGTGGGTTGCGGAAATAAGGTCCCGTTTGCAGAGGGTGAGGGTGCCGCTGCTGTTGAAATGGTTTCGGCCGGGGGGGGAGCAGAGGCACCATCCCGCCGTCCATCCGGTGCTGCTGCTGGAGGGGGGGCGGCAGGCGGTGTCGTTGCTGTGGGGCGCCCCCTTGCTGCAGCCCCCCGCACTGCTCCCTGGGAGAGCCGGGCGGAGGCCCGGCGGGCAGGAGGTGACCGTGGCCCCCCAGGCTCTCCCTCACCCTCCCCAGGTTGGGGGGGTGCTGCTCCGTGGGGGAAGGCAGGAGGCTGGGGAGGCCCCCGAAATACTCTTTGACCGTGCCGGGGCGGGGCGGATGGTCCCCCATTAGAGGAGGAGGTTTGAGAAGCTGGGGAAGGGGGGGGAGGAGAGGGGTGGGGGCCCCGTCTTGAGGGGGAGGGGGGAACTGGTTGTTGGGGACGGGCTGGGGGGGCATTAAGGGGTCCAGGAGCAGCATCATAGGAGGGTTGGGGGGCATCCCAAAATCTCTGGGGGTGCCCGGTGGGGGGGGCGGCAGGAGGGGGATGGGAGGGAGAAGGGTGTGCGAGTTCCCAAAGAAGGGTCCGCCGGGGGTGTCCTGGAAGTGCTGCAGGGGGAGGCAATCCTCGAACTGGTTCCCAAAACCAGGGTGGGGAGGGGGCTGCTGCTGCTGATGGGGCAGCCCGGCCGTTAGAGGAGGAGGAGGAGGAGCAGAAGAGGAAGAGGAGGAGGGGGAGGGTGGGAGAGGGGGTACCCCCGAGAGATCGGAAGGGGGTTCCATGTAGGGTTCCCCGCTTTCATACCAGGCGCCCCCTTCTCCGGCAGGCAGGGTCCCCTTCCCGATCACCCTGATGGACTCCACCGTCTGGATCCTCTCGCCGGACATCCTGCAGTTGTTGTACCCCAAAGTCTCGATGGGGGCCCCCTTTCCCACAGTGCTGTCGGGGAGCGGGTCGGAGGAGGAGACGCGGGTCTCGATCCTGTAGTGTTCCTCGTCCTGCTCCGGACCCTTGGCGGGGAAATCCCTGTCTCTCGGATGGCCTCCGAATTCGCTATCGGAAGACTTTCGCGAGCTGGAACTTGAATTTGGATTATTAGTAGTATTATTATTATTGATCTTTTTGAATTCCAAGCTCGAAGACGTAGGGGAGCTCAGCTGGGGCTTCTCGCCCCCGCCACCTCTGTTCCCCAGCCCCCCCCTGCCGAAGGAGTTGGGCTGACCCGTTCCAGCACCGCCACCGCTCTGGGAAGAAACCAAGTGTCGGCCGGAATGGGGGGAGGAATCCGCCAGCCCTCCGAAGTGCTTGCTGTGGTTGGCTCCGGCAGGGTCGCTGGTGGGAGGGAAAAAAACTTCGCTGGCTTTCGGGGAAGGCGAGGGGGCGCCCTCTGAACCCCCACTCCCGTACCCGTAACCGTGCCCAGAGGGGGAGGGGCTGGGGCGGCTGTTGAAATTGCCGTTGTTGTTGTTGCTGTTGTTATAGCCGCCGCTGTCTTTCTGCTGTCGATTCCCAGACGACGACGACGGAGTGGAAGGTTTCTTATTCTTGTACTCTCTTGTCCCGCCTTCGCTGGACGGACGCCTCTGATGCTTCCCCCCCCCTCCTCCTCCTCCTCCTGCCCCCCCCTTCGTGATAACCTTGTGGGGCCTTTTCTCCGCACAGCCGTATTCGTATCCCCCCTCTTCCTCCCCCTCCTCATTATCGGGGTAGAAATTCTCAGGAGGGGCGTCGACTAGGCCTCCCAGGGAGGATGAGGAGGGCTGCTGCCCCCCCCAGCTGCCTGCCTGAGCCCTGTAGGCAGTGGGGGAGAGATCCAGCCTCACCCCTTGGCTGTAGGGAGTAGTTGAAGATATAGAGGCTGCATTAGAGGCGCTGGTGGTGGCCACGCCAATGGCAGCCACTTTGCTCTTGGTTAGCTTACCGTCATCATTTTTATTAACGGTTTTATTCTGACCGCTGCTGGTCGAGTTTGACAGCAGTTTGGGGTTCGGGGTGTAACCGTCCCGCCCCAGGAGGGGGGACGGGGCGCTGGGGGTCGAGGAGGGACCAGGGCTCAGGATTTTGGACAGGAGGGACATGGGGTCCACTACTCCCAGAGAGGAGGAGGAGGAAGAGGAGACAGAGGAGGAGGAAGGCTTGTCCATCATTTCGTCCTGCGTGGGGGTCCCCCCTCTCTCGTCCCTCACCGGAGTGCCCTCCACATTCTCAGAGAGTTGGCTCGGCAGGAATTCCGGGCCACTGGCGTTGGCTTCAGAAGCCTCTCCACCTGCACTACCCCCTCCTCCTCCTCCTCCTCCCAGAATGGGGATATTGAGGTTCAGGGCGCTGAATCCGGGGTTCCCCTGGAGGAACCTGTGGATTTTGAGCTCCAGGCTGGAGGGGGAAGGGGAGGAGGTCGAGGGCTCCTGCTGTTGCTGCCGTGCTGGGGGCCCGTCCTTTCCAGGTTTGTTACCCCGGTGTGCAGAGCTGGAGCTGGGCTGCTTGTTTCTGGAGCTGCTGCTGCTGCTGCTGCTGGGGGCTGCCTGGCTCTTGGTGGCTGAGCTGGAGGAGACTTCGTGGGCAGGGGAGCTGAAGGAGTGGCCAGGCTGGCTCCTGGAAGGGGCGGGGAGCTGAGAAGGAGTCAGAGATGATGATGAGGAGGAGGAGGAGGAGGGGGTAGTCGTGGAGGGGGGTCTGTCCTTGGTTGTGTGAGGGGCAGGTTGAGAATTTCCGACAGCGACGCCCTGAAGCAGAGAGGAAAGGCCTGCAGAGAAAACAAATGTTAGAAAAATACATTCGAAAATAAAAAAGGTGTAGGGATCGATTGACAGCTAATCTGACAAGAGTGTGATCCAGTCCTGGTTTCACTAGGAGTTTAATAATAAGACACACCTGAGCTGGTTACCTATACACACTGGGGCTGATCAAGCTGGTAGTAAAACCTGGACTGGGTGACGCTGCTGTGCAACAGGAGTCTCATTCCTATCCCTGCAACGAATGCTCTTCAATGGGAGTCTTAGTATTATTACTATTATTAATAATAAGGCTCGCAGAATGAATGCCCTGCAAAGCTGCAGTGTGAGTGTGAGAGCAGTGGGGGGCGCCGTTGCCCCTCTCAAAGCTGCAGTGTGAGTGTGTGAGCAGTGGGGGGCGCCGTTGCCCCTCTCAAAGCTGCAGTGTGAGTGTGTGAGCAGTGGGGGGGGGCGCTGTTGCCCCTCTCAAAGCTGCAGTGTGAGTGTGAGAGCAGTGGGGGGCGCCGTTGCCCCTCTCAAAGCTGCAGCGTACCTTGCAGGCTGGGCCCAGGCTGCCCTGGGGTTTTGGACAGGGCACTGAGGATGCCTTCGGCAGTGACGTCCACTTTGGACAGGATGCTGGCCAGGGGGTTGGCGTTGGCAGGGGCCGAGGGGCCGTGCACGGGGGTCTTGGGGCCCCCGGGGAGGGAGGTGGGGGTGGTGGGGGTGCCGGGAGAGGGTCTGGAGACGGGGCTTGCTCCTGCAGAAACACAAACAGAATTAAAAACACAGCAAATCAATCAATCAATCAATCAATCAATCGCTCAATACGTCAAATCAATACAGTTATACAGGCTGAAAGCTGTAAAATGCTTTTTATAGTCATGACTTTAGTAATTTACTGCAATCTAAAGTAATGTTTATATAGTAAGGCCACCCCTCTATTCAGAACACACAACCTATCAACAAATCAACACAATGAAATGCATTTATAATGTATTTTTAAATACATCCCACACTACCACCAAGATACTGCAGCTGTCTCCTGTATAAAATCAGCTAAAAACCTCCTTCAACCAACGACTGTATCTACAGGGATGGGAATCAGACTCCCGCTGCACAGCAGTGTGATCCAGTCCTGGTTTCACTGTGAGTTTAATAATCAGACACACCTGAGCTTGTTAGCTAGACCCACTGGGGCTGATCAAGCTGGTAGCAGTAAAACCTGGACTGGGTGACGCTGCTGTGGAATAGGAGTCTTCTTATTATTATTATTACTATTAAGCTCCCCCCCCCCCACCGTACTGCACGGTTTCCCCGGGCCCCCACCCTGACTGACCCGTGCTCTTCATGACGGAGGTGAGGCTGCTGAGAATGGAGCTGATCTTGCCCAGGTCCACGTTGGCGAGGCTGGGGAGCGGGATCCCCGGGAGGGGGGTCTGCCTGGCGGGGGTGCCGGTGAGAGGGCGAGTCGGAGAGGAGCCGGACTGCACTGCGGAGTCACGCCTCTCCTCCCTGCGCTCGTCCACTGCATCCAATCAATACACAATAATCAACCAGAACCAACACACACCGATATCAACCAGAACCAACACACACCGATATCAACCAGAATCAATACACACCGATATCAACCAGAATCAACACACACCGATATCAACCAGAATCAACACACACCGATATCAACCAGAACCAACACACACCGATATCAACCAGAACCAACACACACCGATATCAACCAGAACCAACACACACCGATATCAACCAGAACCAACACACACCGATATCAACCAGAACCAACACACACCGATATCAACCAGAACCAACACACACCGATATCAACCAGAACCAACACACACCGATATCAACCAGAACCAACACACACCGATATCAACCAGAATCAACACACACCGATATCAACCAGAACCAACACACACCGATATCAACCAGAACCAACACACACCGATATCAACCAGAACCAACACACACCGATATCAACCAGAACCAACACACACCGATATCAACCAGAACCAACACACACCGATATCAACCAGAACCAACACACACCGATATCAACCAGAACCAACACACACCGATATCAACCAGAATCAACACACACCGATATCAACCAGAATCAACACACACCGATATCAACCAGAACCAACACACACCGATATCAACCAGAACCAACACACACCGATATCAACCAGAATCAACACACACCGATATCAACCAGAACCAACACACACCGATATCAACCAGAACCAACACACACCGATATCAACCAGAACCAACACACACCGATATCAACCAGAATCAACACACACCGATATCAACCAGAACCAACACACACCGATATCAACCAGAATCAACACACACCGATATCAACCAGAATCAACACACACCGATATCAACCAGAATCAACACACACCGATATCAACCAGAATCAACACACACCGATATCAACCAGAACCAACACACACCGATATCAACCAGAATCAACACACACCGATATCAACCAGAATCAACACACACCGATATCAACCAGAATCAACACACACCGATATCAACCAGAACCAACACACACCGATATCAACCAGAATCAACACACACCGATATCAACCAGAATCAACACACACCGATATCAACCAGAATCAACACACACCGATATCAACCAGAATCAACACACACCGATATCAACCAGAATCAACACACACAAAACCAGTATCAACCCGAATCGGAATACCTTGAACATTTTGTATATAGCAATGCCATTATAACAAAGCATTAAAACACAATACTGATAACACACAACATTTCTAATAACGTATTACTAAAACACAAGACTGACATTTACAACAAACACTGTATTTATAATAACTTAATCAAAAAGTATGAATAGCAATACTGATATATTAATAAAAACAACACTACCTTTATAATTACTACATAATGTATTAACAGCAACGTAACACTGATATTCTTAAATATAATACCAGCACCTTTATAATAATGTATTAATATTATTATTAACAGTAATACAGATATAATAATAATAATAATAATAATAATAATAATAATAATACATGTATAATAATTTAAATCATAAGTATTGATAGCAATACTGATTACTAATTAAAGCTAATTTATAAATATAAAATCCTTTATTACTAGCAATACAATACAAACTTATGAATTAAAAATATTACACTAACTTATCCTTTACTGGCAAAAATAATGACTTGATTCCAATTTACTAACCCAAATACAAGCCCGAGCCCTACCTATGATGTGCTGGTGTGCGGGCCCCTCGTCGTCAGACAGCTCCATGTCCTCCACATCTCTGTTGTCCTCGGTGGGCTCCGGACTGGAGGAGCGGGGGGTCACCCCCCCGAAGGGCTCGTCCATCTCCACCCCGTCCACGTCCCCCGTCGTCCCCGCCCCCTCCTCCTCCATGTCGTGGAAGGGGGACTCGGAGCCCGTGGGAGAGGGTGCGTCCATGCTGGGGGAGGGGACGGGAGACTCCTCCGGGTCTGGCAGGCTGCTTTTCAGCAGGTCCAGCTTCTTCTTCAGATTACCCACGCGGTTTGCAAAGGTCTTGTACGCCTGCAGAGTCGGGAGGAGAGGGGGGGGGGGATGTTTAGATAAGCAGCAGAGATGGAAGCCCGCCCCCATCTCCCTCCTCCCTGTTGCACAGCAGTATGATCCAGTCCTGGTTTCACTGTGAGTTTAATAATCAGACACACCTGAGCTTGTTAGCTAGACACACTGGGGCTGATCAAGCTGGTAGCAGTGAAACCTGGACTGGGTGACACTGCTGTGCAACAGGAGTCTGCACTGCGCTCCGCACTCACGTTCGCGACGATCTTGACCTCCTTGTACTGCGCTTCGTAGAAGACGTCTGCGTTCTCCAGGGCCTCGATCAGGGGGGGCCCGCTGCGCACCCGAGTCTCCAGGAACGACACAAACTCCTCGAGCTTCGCACTGCCATCCTCGAAATCCTTCGAGAACCTCTTCCCTCCCGCCTTGTCTGGACACACAGACGAGAGACGGAGGAGGGGAGAGAGACAGAGAGACAGGGACACAGACGAGAGACAGAGACGAGAGAGACAGATATGAGAGAGACACACAGTCAGACAGAGAGAAAGACAAGCAAAAGATAAGAAAACAGAAATCAAAACGCCACAACTATAATTCACAGTTTACAACACTGTCATCTGAACTATGTATTTATCCCAAATGCATTCTCTAGACATAGATTGCACACACCAGCGCACCCCGATACCAGACTGGCTCCCCATTAAACTTTAAAAGATTAGGGAACACTTAGGGAATCAAAACCGAATCCAACACCATTCAATTTGAATTATTATTATTATTATTAATTTATTTTACTTATTTGGCAGACGTCTTTATCCCAGGCGACTCACACGGGTGTCACAGGGCAGCACAGGGTTACAATGCAAGCTTCATATTGAAACACAGTGTAGTTTACAGAAGGAGCTCACCTTTCAGTCGTTTGAGGGTCTCTGTGCTGCACACGTCCACCCTCATGGTGGCCAGCTGCTTCTCCTTGATGTCCACTTCGTCCACCGAGCGCTTGTAGGCGGCCAGCTGATCGATGAAGGTCTGGGGCTGAGAGCAGAGAGAGAGAGAGAGAGAGAGAGAGAGAGAGAGAGAGAGAGAGAGAGGAGAGAGAACATGATCAACATGAACCCTATCAGGGTGAGATATTCACACTAGCCCTGCTGCTGCTGCTGCTGCACCCAGTCCTGGGGTTCAGAGCTCCCCTCAATGAAGTCTATTATTATTAATATTGAAATGATCAGGAGCCAGGAGTTTGAGCAGGGTTAGAAACTCACACTAGCCCTGCTGCTGCTGCTGCTGCACCCAGTCCTGGGGTTCAGAGCTCCCCTCAATGAAGTCTATTATTATTAATATTGAAATGATCAGGAGCCAGGAGTTTGAGCAGGGTTAGAAACTCACACTAGCCCTGCTGCTGCTGCTGCTGCACCCAGTCCTGGGGTTCAGAGCTCCCCTCAATGAAGTCTAGTATTATTAATATTGAAACGATCAGGAGCCAGGAGTTTGAGCAGGGTTACAAACTCACACTAGCCCTGCTGCTGCTGCTGCACCCAGTCCTGGGGTTCAGAGCTCCCCTCAATGAAGTCTAGTATTATTATTATTATTATTATTATTATTATTGAATATTTCTAACCATGCATTAGTCTATCGTCCCACCCCTAGCAAGGACTACAAGAGCTATTCATGAAATAAAAGCAAGGTGTGTGTCTCGGGGTGTGTGTGGGGGGGGTGAGTGTCTCTGGGGGTGTATGTGTCTCCGAGTGTGTGTGTGTCTTGGGGTGTGTGTCTCTGAGTGTGTGGAGGAGGGGGGCGGGGGGGTGTCTCGGGGTGTGTATGTGTGTGTGTGTGTGTGTGTTGGGGTGTGTGTGTCTTGGGGTGTGTGTCTCTGAGTGTGTGGAGGAGGGGGGCGGGGGGGTGTCTCTACACAGCATTTAAAGCAAGCAGACAGTTTGACTCTGAATCCCTTTTTCTTGATTAAGCTCACCGTGAATTCTGCAACAATCTTGGACTTGAGGGCTGCTTTGGGGTTGAGAGGCACTGAAGAGAGAAGCACAAACAAATCAGCATTTAAAACAAACACGAGAGCTACAGAGAAGGGAGTCTGGAAATCTAACATACTGGACTACTATTATGGATTCCTTCCAGAAGATTTTTTTTCAGCGATATCATTTGGTAGTCATTTTGATTATATGATGGTAAAAAAAAATAACAAAAAAAATAATAAAATATATAATTTTAGATTCTTATATATATATATATATTTTAAATGATGCCTCAATCCTAAATGTCTAGGCGATGCAGAACTTGCGGCCATGCGCTGTCGAGTCGATCCCATGGAAGAAATCCCCCGATGGGAATTCGGGATTCGTCCCGATGCCAGTGACCCCCGTCCCTTACCGGGAGCTTCTTTCTTGACGAGTCCCGTTTTCAGTTCGGCGATGAGCTCCTCGGGATAAACGTTCCGCTCCTCCCAGATTGTAAAAATCCGCTCCACGGCTTTCCGCACCGCGGCATCCCTGACGTGGGAACAAAACAAAAACGCACAGGATAAGAAAACAAGCAAATAATACAAACTCTATAGAGATAAACCTGGGCAACATTTAACACAATTTACAACCCAGTCCTGGGCTCAAACTCCTGACTCTCGTGCGTGTGTGTGTGTGTGTGTGCGTGTGTGTGTGTGTGTGCGTGTGTGTGCGTGCGCGTGTGTGTTAGACTGCGCTTGTAGATCTCCTGCTCCTCCCCTCCTGCTCTGCACTGGACTCGCCTGACCTCAGCACCACGTTACTGGATCCTCAGCTGATGCACTATCCTTGCACCTTGCACTGTGCACTATTACAGCATTCCCCTCTGCACTCTGAATCCCTGATGGGCGGTTCTGTTGCTGCAGGGTCGGGTGTGACACCTACTTGACCAGCAGGGCGGCGCCGGGCAGCACCTCAGCGAAGGCACTCCGGTACACCATGGCGTTCTTGCGCTTGCAGTTCTGGATCACATCGTTGGCCACGTAGAAGAGATTGAGACGCTGGGCAGAGTCGGCTGAAAGAGAGCAGGCAGGTGAGGGGGGCAGAACTGAAACAAACGAGCTCCTATTGGAAGTGACTCTGCAGCAGCAGCAGTAGCAGTTGTTGATGATGCAGAGTTCACCCCCCCTAGTCTCTGTAAGCTGCTTTGGAAAAAGCATCTGATACTAAATAATAATAATAATAATAATAATAATAATAATAATAATAAAGCAGGGGAAGAGAATGAGTCCATCCATTTCCATTGAACAGGGATGGAAATAAGACTTTTGATCCATTCCTGGAGTTTAATAATCAGACACACCTGAGCTTGTTAGCTAGACACACTGGGGGCTGATCAAGCTGGTAGCAGTAAAACCTGGACTGGGTGACACTGCTGTGCAACGGGAGTCATATTCCAATCCCTGATCTACCTATCAGTCTGTCTAAATATCCCACAATCACCACAGATACACTGTAGCTGTCTTCTCTATAAAATCAGCTAAGCGCCTCCTTCAACCAATGACTAATCTACAGGGATGGGAATCAGACTCCCACTGCACAGCAGTGTGATCCAGTCCTGGTTTCACTGGGAGTTTAATAATCAGACACACCTGAGCTTGTTAGCTAGACACTGGGGGCTGATCAAGCTGGTAGCAGTAAAACCTGGACTGGATCACACTGCTGTGCAATGGGAGTCTGATTCCCATCGCTGGAAAGCACAGACTATCGCAACCCAGAAATCATTAATCAAGTAGGATAACTTGAGCTGCACCAAGAACTTCACAAAAAAAACAACGTCATTATCAACGAGGTATGCAAGCGAGACACACACACACACACACACACACACACACAGATTCTAACACCAAGATTCATCACAACTGGATAATATACGTAAAACAATTGTAATAAAGTGCGACAGGACAGCCAGCCTTCACAGAACCCCAGGTTTTGATTCTCAATAATAACATTGTGCAAGTCTGATCAGAACTGTGAGCTTTTAAATGGAAGAAATAAACACATCCACACAGCCAGATTCGGAGCCTGCTCTCAGGAACCTCCTCAGCAAGAGTCCTGGCAATTCAGCACGGCTGGATTCGCTGTTACACACGCACACACAGATACTGCGACGTAACATTGTGTGAGCTGCACCACAAATCGGATTAGCTTTTCTATGTAAAAAAACACAAAATAATGACACATTACAGATCAGCTTTCAAAGAGCCCCAGGTTGCGATACACGGAGTACTGTGCTGAAGAATCATCATCGCGATACAAGCGGACACAAACCCACGCCTTCACACCGCAGGCTCGCTGCTCCAGCGGTTAAAGAACAGGGGTCCTGAAACCAGGAGGATCAAATCCCAGCTCAGCCACTAACTCCCTGCGTGTGCGTGTGTGTGTGTGTGCGTGACCCTGAGCAAGAATCATCATTGTGATACAAGCGGACACAAACCCGCGCCTTCACACCGCAGGCTCGCTGCTCCAGCGGTTAAAGAACAGGGGTCCTGAAACCAGGAGGTTCAAATCCCAGCTCAGCCACTAACTCCCTGCGTGTGCGTGTGTGTGTGTGTGCGTGACCCTGAGCAAGAATCATCATTGTGATACAAGCGGACACAAACCCGCGCCTTCACACCGCAGGCTCGCTGCTCCATCGGTTAAAGAACAGGGGTCCTGAAACCAGGAGGTTCAAATCCCAGCTCAGCCACTAACTCCCTGCGTGTGCGTGTGTGTGTGTGTGTGTGTGTGTGTGCGTGACCCTGAGCAAGAATCATCATTGTGATACAAGCGGACACAAACCCGCGCCTTCACACCGCAGGCTCGCTGCTCCAGCGGTTAAAGAACAGGGGTCCTGAAACCAGGAGGTTCAAATCCCAGCTCAGCCACTAACTCCCTGCGTGTGCGTGTGTGTGTGTGTGCGTGACCCTGAGCAAGAATCATCATTGTGATACAAGCGGACACAAACCCGCGCCTTCACACCGCAGGCTCGCTGCTCCAGCGGTTAAAGAACAGGGGTCCTGAAACCAGGAGGTTCAAATCCCAGCTCAGCCACTGACTCCCTGCGTGTGCGTGTGTGCGTGTGTGTGTGTGTGTGTGACCCTGAGCAAGTCACTTCACCTCCTTGTGCTCCGTCCTTCGGATGAGACATAAAACAAAACGAGCTCCTATTGGAAGTGACTCTGCAGCAGCAGCAGCAGTTGTTGATGATGCAGAGTTCACCCCCCCTAGTCTGTAAGTCGCTCTGGATAAAAAACGTTTGATAAATGACCAATTACTGTTTCCACACCTGCAGAGAAACACATAATAGACTTCATTGAGGGGAGCTTGATCAGCCCCCAGTGTGTCTAGCTAACAAGCTCAGGTGTGTCCGATTATTAAACTCACAGTAAAGCCAGGACTGGATCACACCGCTGTGCAGCGGGAGTCTGATTTTCCATCCTTACATTTTATATATAAACTCAAGATTTAAAAAAGCAGGTAACCTTTAAACACCTTCACTGTTATTTAAACAAACATCATAATCATAAATAATCATAATCATAATAATTACTGTACAGGGGGATTAGGAATCTCACACGAATCGTGACATCACTCCACTCAATGTTTAGCTGCTTTCTTACATCCCTCACAGTACTACACCATTGAACTTCACTAAATCACACAGCCACTACTATTATTAATGAGTCATTCAGCAGACTCTTATCCAAAGAGAGACTTACAGAGACCAGGGGGTGAACTCTGCATCATCAACTGCTGCTGCTTCAGAGTCGCTTCCAAGAGGAGCTCGTTTGTTTTACGTCTCATCCGAAGGACGGAGCACAAGGAGGTGAAGCCTCTCTGAGCTTGTTACCTACACACACTGGGGCTGCTCAAGCTCCTAGTAAAACCTGGACTGGGTGAAGCTGCTGAGCAATAGGAGTCTGATTCCCATCCCTGATCTATTTATCTAAATACTGTAAAGCCATAAATATGTCCGAACAAACATTTTTGGGAGGAATATCAAATCCCACTGACACATGCTTTGTATATTACAACAGCGCGCAGGCATTTCTGGAGCAAAACAGGTGTTATGGGTGTGATTCACCTAATATTTAATATCCCACCGTTACCATCAAATTACTGTAGCTGTCTTCTCTAAAATCAGCCAGAAACCTCCTTCAACCAACGACTATCTGTCTATCTATAGGGAGGGAAATGAGGGTCCCGTTGCACAGCCCGCATCAAAACACACTGGAGTTATAAACACAATAACAAAACACACAGTGAAAACACAACAGTACAGAAAAACCAGGGATGGGAATCAGACGCCTATTGCACAGCAGCATCACCCAGTCCAGGTTTCACTGCTACCAGCTTGATCAGCCCCAGTGTGTCTAGCTAACAAGCTCAGGTGTGTCTGATTATTAAACTCACAGTGAAACCAGGACTGGATCACACCGCTGTGCAACGGGAGTCTCACTCCCATCCCTGAAAACTAACATTTCCAAAGCAGGACAGAAAACCTGCAGCTTCTCATAACAAACCACTTAATGTTCATTCCAAATATTTTCTTTGCTTAAAAATTATTTATTCATTTCACTTCCCACTTTCAATTAGCCGCAGTTACTACTGCTAATTAAACCCCTATCAAAATCTGTGATCCCTCAAGATCAGATCAGTTCACAGGATTTTACTACTGTAACAAAACAGCAAATGTTGATTCATACTCTTATAAAAAGTCCCCCACAGAAAAAGCACAGCAAAGTGTAACACAGCACAGAGAGGTCTGGTAAAGCATAGGGAAGCATTGTAAAGCACAGAGAGGTCTGGTAAAGCATAGGGAAGCATTGTAAAGCACAGAGACGTCTGGTAAAGCATAGGGAAGCATTGTAAAGCACAGAGAGATCTGGTAAAGCATAGGGAAGCATTGTAAAGCACAGAGAGGTCTGGTAAAGCATAGGGAAGCATTGTAAAGCGCAGAGAGGTCTGGTAAAGCATAGGGAAGCATTGTAAAGCGCAGAGAGGTCTGGTAAAGCATAGGGAAGCATTGTAAAGCACAGAGAGGTCTGGTAAAGCATAGAGAAGCATTGTAAAGCACAGAGAGGTCTGGTAAAGCATAGGGAAGCATTGTAAAGCGCAGAGAGGTCTGGTAAAGCATAGGGAAGCATTGTAAAGCACAGAGAGGTCTGGTAAAGCATAGGGAAGCATTGTAAAGCACAGAGAGGTGTGGTAAAGCATAGGGAAGCATTGTAAAGCACAGAGAGGTCTGGTAAAGCATAGGGAAGCATTGTAAAGCACAGAGAGGTCTGGTAAAGCATAGGGAAGCATTGTAAAGCACAGAGAGGTCTGGTAAAGCATAGGGAAGCATTGTAAAGCACAGAGAGGTCTGGTAAAGCCTAGGCATGCATTGTAAAGCACAGAGAGGTCTGGTAAAGCATAGGGAAGCATTGTAAAGCACAGAGAGGTCTGGTAAAGCATAGGGAAGCATTGTAAAGCACAGAGAGGTCTGGTAAAGCATAGGGAAGCATTGTAACGACCAGGAAATGATAGTTGTGGGGGTCTGTAGTTCCAAACCAATGTTAACTCTAAATCCCACACACTGTCAAATGACAAAGCAGACTTCATTCAGCATGTGTTGTCCTCTACACGCTGTGTTCAATTACAGGGGCTTACAAAGCATCCAAATACTATAAAATGATGAAGCTTCAGAGATGGAAATCAGGCTCCTATTGCACAGCAGTGTGATCCAGTCCAGGTTTTACTGCTGTCAGCTTGATCAGCCCCGTGTGTCTAGCTAACAAGCTCAGGTGTGTGTGATTATTAAACTCACAGTGAAAAACTCCGAAATTATCCAAAAACCGCGATTAAAAGCAAGCATCGATTAAATAAAAATTAACTGAAACTACAAATCAGTCTGGCAACCGCATAATTATATTATTTATTTCTTAGCAGACGCCTTTATCCAGGGCGACTTACAAGATATCACATTATTTTTTACATACAATTCCCCATTTATACAGTTGGGTTTTTACTGGAGCAATCTAGGTAAAGTACCTTGCTCAAGGGTACAGCAGCAGTGTCCCCCACCTGGGATTGAACCCACGACCCTCCAGTCAAGAGCAAGCACTCAGGGTCACCCCAAAAAAACCAACACGCAGAATGCCACACACTCTCTCCCGAGTCTCCACGCAACACCGTCACTCAACCACGAAACCACCAGCCTCGGCGATCACAACAATCACAACTACTTAAAATATAAAATAATAAAATAAATAAATAAAAGCTTACAACCGGCAATCGACCACGCTAGTATTCAAAACGATTAATAAATCAAATAAAAAGACACACACACGCCGCAGAGATCAGAAACCGGACCGTGTCTGTAATACTAGAGGAGGAGGAGGAGGAGGAGGGCCTCGCTGAGGTAAATAAATAAATAATACATAAATTAAAAACCACACGACACGACCACCGTGCTGCCAGCGACGCCGACAACACCAACCAGCCAGGGAGAGACGGAGCAGTTTATATAAAAGAGCGTTCATTAAAAATAAAACACACAAACACAAACACAAAACAACAACAACCACCGCCGCCGCTCACCTCTCTTCAGGGACCGGATCCAGTGGCGAACGACGACGGCGCTGTGCTTCTTATTCTCGATACACCAGCTGGAAAGCCCCTGGATGGACTCCATGGTGTTGGAGACCGCTTGAAATTTGCGGTCCACGGACGACTCGAGTCCCCCCGCTGAGGAGACTCGGCGGTCGCCGCCGCTGGCGCTGCTGCTGCTGCTGCTGCCTCCTCCCGCCGCCATCTTTGCCGTGTGTCGCGCTGGGCGGGCACGGCGGCGCGCTCGCGGGGTGGCGGGGACGCGCGGCGCGCTCGCGGGGTGTTCCGGGGACGCGCGGCGCGCTCGCGGGGTGTTCCGGGGACGCGCGGCGCGTACTGCAATAACTTAATAATATCGATCAACGGAGGAGTTTTTTAATTATTTTTTTTTTAATAAATAAATATAATATTGTTTCTTTAATCCGATTCTATCAATGGAGATAGCGTTTTTTTTAGATGTAACTTTTTTATTTAAAAAAAGCAACGTTTTTGCAACCGTTAATAAATTTTAAACACGGAGATCACCACTTTATTTATTAGAATTGAGTTAATCTGTTTTTTTTTTTTTTTTTTTTTAGCTCTATGAAAAACTGTACAGCACAAGACCGCTGGTTGTATTATAAGATTGGAAGGTTCTGGAATTCACCTGTTAGCTAGTTTCTATTTTATTTAAATAATAATAATAATAATAATAACTAACATACGCTCTGCTAGCTACGGCAGTGAAGCGTTTGAAATGCAACGACGTTTTTAAATCCTGTTGCGTGTGCAACTCTTTAATATCAAGCGCATTTCATAAGATATATTCTGTATTGTGATCGTTGCTCTCTGGCTAATTAATCCGAGCTACATTTAAACGGCAGTTTTAATAGGCGTGTGTGTGTGTTTTAATTGTGTGCTGGATGACTGTGCAGAGTTAAAACCAGAACCAATCGCAGTAACAACAAAACCAGTTTGTGTGTTTTGAAAAACAAAAAAAAAAGCGAAAAATAAAGCGAGATTTTAATTATCTTTTAAGTTTCTGACCGGCCGGTTCCCTCCGTCGCGTCGTTCCTCACCCACCCCCTTTTTTTTCTTGTTTTTTTTAATTGTTTTTGAAGGTGTTAACTTTACATTTTCTTTTTTTAAATTCGTTTTTTTGTTGTTTTTGAATTTCACGTCCGACGACAAAACCGCCCGTCCGCCATCTTCATCCGAGCGCGCTCAGTGCGCATGCGTCAGCGAGGCCCCCGCTCGGCCACACCATGAAAGAGGCGCCAGAATTGTTTTTGTTTTTGTTTATAACTTTTGATAATGACGCTTGCGCTTTAAAACGTGTTTTTTTAAGTTCTCGTATTAGGAAACAAATCGCTTTTATGTGTTTCTTCGTTAAACAATCATTTCGTCTTCGAGATGGCCTCCCCCTCCTGTGTTGAAATGGTCGCTCCCTCGCTCTACGGTGTCTCGGTTCGGACAAACTCCCTGCCGTGGAGGTTACGCGCCTTGTGAACGTATCATTTAAAAACGCGTTTGGACTTTCATCAAAGATCGACCCAGTTATAACGCCGCGGTGCTTCCTTGACTCGGGCTGAAACGAAGAAGCCTCGACAGAGACATTTTACAAACAAACAGCGTCCGAAAATTAAATATGAACTATTTCGTTTCAGTTTTAATTTCTGTAAACGTTTCATTAAAAGCCAGTGAAACAATTTCACCTAGTAAATATTTCAGTATTGCTCGTCAATTTTAGGCAAAATTCAACTTTTTTTTATAGCCCCTTATCCTTAATCCGCTAGCTACTTAATTTGTGCTTATTTTGTTTAAATTTGTTTTACGGGTAATAGGGACTAATTTACCTGTATTATTATTATTATTATTATTATTATTATTATTTATTTCTTAGCAGACGCCCATATCCAGGGCGACTTACAATTGTTACAAGACAATGTTACAAGAATCACATCATTCTTACATACAATTCCCCATTTATACAGTTGGGTTTTTACTGGAGCAATCTATGTAAAGTACCTTGCTCAAGGGTACAACAGCAGTGTCCCCCACCTGGGATTGAACCCACAACCCCCCGGTCAAGAGTCCAGAGCCCTGACCACTACTCCACATTGCTATGAAAATGATAGTGTTGTGGCAAAGTGAACATCAGGGTCTTTAAATACTGAGGGGCTGGGGGCTTTGAGCAAATACAAGTTATGTTTTTTATATATATATATAGTGTACTGTCTCGGGGTCAATGCCTGGTTTTCAAATCCCATTCGCTTTTAATGAATTCCAAACACCTCGTCATTGATCAGGATTATCAATTAGCAGCAGCGTGGTGTTAAACGAGCTTCTCACACCAGTGGAAGCGAAGTCACTTCAATCAAAGAAGTCGCTGTTGAAATCAATTAAAATTGCCTTGAAATGAATGAAAGTAAGACGCGTCACAAACCTCACGCGTGTTCTCCAGACTCCAGGGGCAGAGCAGGTGTGAGTGAATGCAGGCGTGCGTGCAAAAGAACTGCAGAATACTCTCTCTCCTCTCCCCCTCCCCCTCATCCACCCCCACACTCCCGGGGCGGAGTTATTTAACCCTTTCAATGCACAAAATACTGAAAATGGCAAAATAATAATAATTTTGGACATATTTCTCATTGAAAAGGTTTCTGTTTTATTGTTGCATTGCTTTAGTGATCTGTGGCAGTAATATTGCTTTAATTATAGAATTCCTTTTACACAGCATCTTGAATATAATACATATACCTGGACCAGTTTAAAATCATGTTTTAAAGTGTGTGTGTGTGTGTTTCTTTAAAAAAAAACAATACATGTAAAGAACAGATTTTGTTTAGTTGTCAGATAACGATATTAAAACCAAAAACAAGAAGATTCCTTTAAATGAAGATAGTTTTTGTTTTGTTTTTAATTGCTCTGCATCGTGCATTTTTACTAATATCTCAAACGGGTAGTTAAAATAAAAAATTAAAAAAAAAAAATTCTCATGACCGGGAATATGAACATCCTGCAGCGAGTGAACCGAAGAACCTAGAACTTTATGACTGAGGGGAAAAAAAAAAAAAAAAAAAAAACAAACACGATGTGAACACTTTTCCATTTGCAGAGTTTTTGGGTTGTGTTTATTTTTCCTGCCCTGGTTTTCCGAGCTGTCCGAGCCTCTGTCTGTCTGCCCTGCTCCCTCCTCAGTCCTCTGTGGACTCCAGGACCGACTCGCTCAGCGCCAGGTCCCAGTAGTGTTCAGTGCCGTGCTTTTTGAAATGTTCCCGGGCCATGTTCTCAGTCGGGCACTGTTTGAATTTAATATCCCCGAAGCTTCTGTCCTTCGCGGTGCCCTGGAATACAAACAGACAAAACTTAACAACAAAACAGGAAGCGAAGACGCATTTCAAACCGAGCTCTCCGCAGAAATCAGGGTGAGGGTCTCTGGTGTGGATCGGGGGGCTGATTCACCGTTCAGAGTGAAGTAAGAAACAGCTGCTTGGGTTTGTGTGGATCGCTGATCTCCACAGAGTGTCAGAAAAGCAGCATGAAATCATCACAAACCCAAGCAGCTGTTTCTTAATTCACTCTGAACGGTTAATCAGCCCCGATCCACACCAGAGACCCTCGCCCTGACTGTCAGCTCCTGACTTCTGTGCAGAGCTGCAGAGATTCCTGGTTTCACTAGGAGTTTAATAATAAGACACACCTGAGCTTGTTACTTACACACACACACACACATAACCCAGCTGGTGTTTAATACAAGCTGGAATGACGGTGACCCTCTCCTGTGAACAAATTGAACTCTGGTTTCTCGCAGCGCCGGTATCGCTGGCGATGGTTTTGCAGGCTCGCTCCCCTGTGTGCAGCAGAGAGAGGATTCTATAAAATCAGGGATCAGGAGAGCGGGGTGGGGGTGGGGAACTTACCTCCCACACGAGGCAGCACTTGTTAGTCTTCTTGGCAGCTTCATCGTCCGAACCGTCAGGGTCTGTCACAGAAACGGCAGAGTTACTATTATTATTAGTAAGGAAGCCACTTAGAGACTAGAGGGGGTGAACTCTGCGTCATCAACAACTGCTGCTGCTGCAGAGTCACTTCCAATAGGAGCTCGTTTGTTTTACGTCTCGTCCGAAGGACGGAGCACAAGGAGGTGAAGTGACTTGCTCAGGGTCTCACACACACACAGGGAGTCAGTGGCTGAGCCGGGATTTGAACCTCCTGGTATAAAGACCCCTTTTCTCTAACCGCTGGACCCCCAAGCTTCAGAGTCAGGAGGAGGTAAAGGGTTCGGGTCTAAGTTAAGAAGTTAGGAAGGTCGTTTGCACTGTATAACCAGGGACGGGAATCAGACTCCCGCTCCAGCAGTGTGATCCAGTCCTGGTTTCACTGTGAGTTAAATAAATCAGACACACCTGAGCTTGTTAGCTAGACACACTGGGGCTGATCAAGCTGGTAGCAATGAAACCTGGACTGGGTGACACTGCTGTGCAATAGGAGTCTGATTCCCAGCCCTGGTAGAACTGTGTGTGTGTGTGTGTGTGTGTGTGTGTGTGCGTGTGCGCGTGTGTGTGCGTGTGCGTGTGTGCGTACAGTAAAGGGACAGATGAAGTCGAGAGAGAATTCAGAATTCTTACCGCCACGCTTGGAGTTTCTCTGTTCGTCCCATTTAATCCTGTGAAGCATCAACCGCTTAAACTTCTTCTGTGCTTTGGGACCTCGAGGAAGACAAACACACAGGCAAGGGAGAGGCATTCAGTACACACCCTCTTACTGTGACATTAGAGCAGGGTGAGAGACTCACACTTGCCCTGCTGCTGCTGCTGCTGCTGCTGCGCCCAGTCCTGGGGTTCAGAGCTCCCCTCAATGAAGTCTATTATTATTAATATTGAAATGATCAGGATCCAGGAGTTTGAGCAGGGTTAGAAACTCACACTAGCCCTGCTGCTGCTGCTGCTGCTGCACCCAGTCCTGGGGTTCAGAGCTCCCCTCAATGAAGTCTATTATTATAAATATTGAAGTGATCAGGAGCCAGGAGTTTGAGCAGGGTTAGAAACTCACACTAGCCCTGCTGCTGCTGCACCCAGTCCTGGGGTTCAGAGCTCCCCTCAATGAAGTCTAGTATTATAAATATTGAAATGATCAGGAGCCAGGAGTTTGAGCAGGGTTAGAAACTCACACTAGCCCTGCTGCTGCTGCTGCACCCAGTCCTGGGGTTCAGAGCTCCCCTCAATGAAGTCTAGTATTATAAATATTGAAATGATCAGGAGCCAGGAGTTTGAGCAGGGTTACAAACTCACACTAGCCCTGCTGCTGCTGCTGCACCCAGTCCTGGGGTTCAGAGCTCCCCTCAATGAAGTCTAGTATTATAAATATTGAAATGATCAGGAGCCAGGAGTTTGAGCAGGGTTACAAACTCACACTCGCCCTGCTGCTGCTGCTGCACCCAGTCCTGGGGTTCAGAGCTCCCCTCAATGAAGTCTAGTATTATAAATATTGAAGTGATCAGGAGCCAGGAGTTTGAGCAGGGTTACAAACTCACACTAGCCCTGCTGCTGCTGCTGCTGCACCCAGTCCTGGGGTTCAGAGCTCCCCTCAATGAAGTCTAGTATTATAAATATTGAAATGATCAGGAGCCAGGAGTTTGAGCAGGGTTACAAACTCACACTAGCCCTGCTGCTGCTGCTGCACCCAGTCCTGGGGTTCAGAGCTCCCCTCAATGAAGTCTAGTATTATTAATATTGAAATGATCAGGATCCAGGAGTTTGAGCAGGGTTAGAAACTCACACTCGCCCTGCTGCTGCTGCTGCTGCTGCTGCACCCAGTCCTGGAGTTCAGAGCTCCCCTCAATGAAGTCTAGTATTATTATTATTATTAATATTGAAATGATCAGGAGCCAGGAGTTTGAGCAGGGTTAGAAACTCACACTAGCCCTGCTGCTGCTTCACCCAGTCCTGGGGTTCAGAGCTCCCCTCAATGAAGTCTAGTATTATAAATATTGAAATGATCAGGAGCCAGGAGTTTGAGCAAGGTTAGAAACTCACACTCGCCCTACTGCTGCTGCTGCTGCTGCACCCAGTCCTGGAGTTCAGAGCTCCCCTCAATGAAGTCTAGTATTATTATTATTATTAATATTGAAATGATCAGGAGCCAGGAGTTTGAGCAGGGTTACAAACTCACACTAGCCCTGCTGCTGCTTCACCCAGTCCTGGGGTTCAGAGCTCCCCTCAATGAAGTCTAGTATTATTATTATTATTAATATTGAAATGATCAGGAGCCAGGAGTTTGAGCAGGGTTACAAACTCACACTAGCCCTGCTGCTGCTGCTGCTGCTGCTGCTCCAGTCCTGGGGTTCAGCGGTGTGAGTTTGTCCCCCTGTGTTTGCTAGCCTGGTACAGGACGAGGAGTTTCTTACCTCCCTCGACCACGACGACGTTCACATCCCTGCGCAGAACCACGGTGCCGGTCAGGTACAGCTGCCCAGCATTGGCTTCCACCTTAAACTTCTTAGCAGGATCGCTTAAGTTTCTGATTCTGCAAAATATTTAGATATTTAGACAGATCAGGGATGGGAATCAGACTCCCGCTGCACAGCAGTGTGATCCAGTCCTGGTTTCACTGTGAGTTTAATAATCAGACACACCTGCGCTTGTTGCCTAGACACACTGCGGCTGATTTTTCGTTAAGTATATAGGTGGAAAACTATACAAAGCGCTGGGTGTGTAATTCAATACGTTAACAAGGGAACATTATTCAGCAGCTTTCATTGGACTCTATGAAGCTGAGGGAGTTCATTCTATATAGAGGGGGTGGAATTCAATATGTTAACAAGGGAACATTATTCAGCAGCTTTCATTGGACTCTATGAAGCTGAGGGAGTTCATTCTATATAGAGGGGGTGGAATTCAATATGTTAACAAGGGAACATTATTCAGCAGCTTTCATTGGACTCTATGAAG
Organism: Acipenser ruthenus; assembly: GCF_902713425.1. Taxonomy (NCBI): domain Eukaryota; kingdom Metazoa; phylum Chordata; class Actinopteri; order Acipenseriformes; family Acipenseridae; genus Acipenser; species Acipenser ruthenus. The sequence goes on along the minus strand of NC_081223.1, from coordinate 12,373,583 downwards.
CTGAGGGAGTTCATTCTATATAGAGGGTGTGGAATTCAATATGTTAACAAGGGAACATTATTCAGCAGCTTTCATTGGACTCTATGAAGCTGAGGGAGTTCATTCTATATAGAGGGGGTGGAATTCAATATGTTAACAAGGGAACATTATTCAGCAGCTTTCATTGGACTCTATGAAGCTGAGGGAGTTCATTCTATATAGAGGGGGTGGAATTCAATATGTTAACAAGGGAACATTATTCAGCAGCTTTCACTGGACTCTATGAAGCTGAGGGAGTTCATTCTATATAGAGGGGGTGGAATTCAATATGTTAACAAGGGAACATTATTCAGCAGCTTTCATTGGACTCTATGAAGCTGAGGGAGTTCATTCTATATAGAGGGGGTGGAATTCAATATGTTAACAAGGGAACATTATTCAGCAGCTTTCACTGGACTCTATGAAGCTGAGGGAGTTCATTCTATATAGAGGGGGTGGAATTCAATATGTTAACAAGGGAACATTATTCAGCAGCTTTCATTGGACTCTATGAAGCTGAGGGAGTTCATTCTATATAGAGGGGGTGGAATTCAATATGTTAACAAGGGAACATTATTCAGCAGCTTTCACTGGACTCTATGAAGCTGAGGGAGTTCATTCTATATAGAGGGGGTGGAATTCAGTATGTTAACAAGGGAACATTATTCAGCAGCTTTCATTGGACTCTATGAAGCTGAGGGAGTTCATTCTATATAGAGGGGGTGGAATTCAATATGTTAACAAGGGAACATTATTCAGCAGCTTTCATTGGACTCTGAAGCTGAGGGAGTTCATTCTATATAGAGGGGGTGCAATTCAATATGTTAACAAGGGAACATTATTCAGCAGCTTTCATTGGACTCTATGAAGCTGAGGGAGTTCATTCTATATAGAGGGGGTGGAATTCAATATGTTAACAAGGGAACATTATTCAGCAGCTTTCATTGGACTCTATGAAGCTGAGGGAGTTCATTCTATATAGAGGGGGTGGAATTCAATATGTTAACAAGGGAACATTATTCAGCAGCTTTCATTGGACTCTGAAGCTGAGGGAGTTCATTCTATATAGAGGGGGTGCAATTCAATATGTTAACAAGGGAACATTATTCAGCAGCTTTCATTGGACTCTATGAAGCTGAGGGAGTTCATTCTATATAGAGGGGGTGGAATTCAATATGTTAACAAGGGAACATTATTCAGCAGCTTTCATTGGACTCTATGAAGCTGAGGGAGTTCATTCTATATAGAGGGGGTGGAATTCAATATGTTAACAGGGGCACATTGCTCAGCAGGGTTCACTGGCCTCTCTGAAGCAGAGGGAGCTGCTGCTCCAGTCGGTCAGGCTGCTCACCTGTACACTGCTATGTGCACCCCGTGGCTCAGGTCCTCTCTGAAGCAGAGGGAGCTGCTGCTCCAGTCTGTCAGGCTGCTCACCTGTACACTGCTATGTGCACCCCGTGGCTCAGGTCCTCTCTGAAGCAGAGGGAGCTGCTGCTCCAGTCGGTCAGGCTGCTCACCTGTACACTGCTATGTGCACCCCGTGGCTCAGGTCCTCCTTCAGTTTCTTCGCTTTCTTCTCTTTCCGTTGCTCTGTCGTCAGTTTGCGAGCTGCATTCGCCTCTTCGTGAGCTCTGAGGGGCGGGGAGTGCGACGAAAAAATAAATACAAGTATTACACCTTAGAGCTGGGAAGAACATGAGTTTGTCAGTTTGAATACTTCAAACCAGGGATGGGAATCAGACTCCTGTTGCACAGCAGTGTCACCCAGTCCAGGTTTCACTGCTACCAGCTTGATCAGCCCCAGTGTGTCTAGGTAACAAGCTCAGGTGTGTCTTATTATTAAACTCCTAGTGAAACCAGGACTGGATCACACTGCTGTGCAGCGGGAGTCTGATTCACACCCCTGATCGATCGATCAATCTATCTCTCTATCTCTCTATCATATACTGTAGCTGTCTTCTCTATAAAATCAGCTATAAACATCCTTCAATCATCCTATGCTGGATTGCCATTATTCTTACACTTCACAAATAAATGAAACACTAAATAAACACACACACGCTAGAGCACTCACTTCTGCCTCTTTGCCATCTGTGCTCGGACGTGCGCCTCCACTTTAGTGGGGTCCTGGACAGCCTCTGTTCCCAGCACTCGCATCAGATTGGAGATCCGCACTGCGGGAGAGGGGGGGGGGGCAGGACGGGGGTCAAAGTCAATTCACAAGAGAAGGATGCGATGGTGGGATTGCGTTGAACCCGCCTGTCTGCCCTACACACTCTGTTTCAATACGCAATAGAGGGAGCCGGTTCAGTATTCAGAGCTTGTTTTAAAGGATGGCTCTTTTGCACTGGTAAGTGTTTGATGAGTCTCGGACACATTTACAAAATGAGGTGTTGCTATCGATCTATCTATCTATCTATCTATCTATCTCAATGTATTATTATTACTATTTATTTCTTAGCAGACGCCCTTATCCAGGGCGACTTACAATTGTTACAAGATATCACATTATACATTATTTCACATTATACAGATAGCACATTATTTTTACATACAATTCCCCATTTATACAGTTGGGTTTTAACTGGAGCAATCTAGGTAAAGTGCGGGGTGCAGACGGACAGTCTTTGTGGATGGGGTGGGGGGTACCTTTGGGCTCCGGGGGGGGCATCAGTCCCAGCCTCACTTTCTCCTGCAGCTCCTTCTGCCCCTCGCGCCTCGTCTGCCTCCTCAGCTTCTTCTGCTCCTTCTTGGTGAGGAAGACGCCCAGCGTCACCGGCGCGTCCGAGTTCACTGCGGGGGGGGGGGGGGGGGGGGGGCTTAGAGAAGGGCAGCATTTCTGCATTCCCACCCCCCCACTTCCCATGCTTTCCACCCCCCCGCATGGATCATGTTTATAAATATGCTTTACCAGACCTCTCTGTGCTTTACAATGCTTCCCTATGCTTTACCATACCTCTCTGTGCTTTACAATGCTTCCCTATGCTTTACCAGACCTCTCTGTGCTTTACAATGCTTCCCTATGCTTTACCAGACCTCTCTGTGCTTTACAATGCTTCCCTATGCTTTACCAGACCTCTCTGTGCTTTACAATGCTTCCCTATGCTTTACCAGACCTCTCTGTGCTTTACAATGCTTCCCTATGCTTTACCAGACCTCTCTGTGCTTTACAATGCTCCCCTATGCTTTGCCAGACCTCTCTGTGCTTTACAATGCTTCCCTATGCTTTACCAGACCTCTCTGTGCTTTACAATGCTTCCCTATGCTTTACCAGACCTCTCTGTGCTTTACAATGCTTCCCCACACCTCTCTGTTTCACAATGTTTCCACTGTGAGTATCACACCTCCAGCTCCACACACAGGTGAGGACAGGTGTGCAGCCCTGCTTACCTGGAGGGCTCATCTGCGCTGGATGCTCCACCAGGTTGGTTATTCCAAAGAGTTCGTTTTCATTAGACAGGTTCTCAAGTTTTCTGGGGGTCAGAGAAAGAAACTGCGGATTAGTTAGAAAACTAGGGGTACCCCAGTGACCAAATCTGCTCGTTAACTTCTCTGTCACTCAGAGCAGAGATGGGACGTAAGACTCCTGTTGCACAGTCCAGGTTTTATTTAATACCAGCTGGATTAGCCCCAGTGTGTCTAGGAAATAAGCTCTGATTACTGAGAACTGATAGTGAAAACCAGGAAAGGATCAAACTGCTGTGCAACGGGAGTCTTATTCCCATCCCTGGACTGCAATACTAAGAGAGGGTAAGAGAGTTCATTTTGTGTTGGAGAGAGATCCTGTTTGTTTAAAATCTATCTCTATAATAGACAGACAGACAGCTACAGACACAGATAAAGAGCGAGGACTTGCAAGGTGAAGAAAATAATTTCTACTACCAGTGAGAGAGTCAGATAGAGAGAGAGAGAGAGAGAGAGAGCGGAGAGAGACGGGAGAGAGAGAGAGGGAGAGAGAGAGAGAGAGAGAGAGAGAGAGGGGGGGAGAGAGAGAGAGAGAGAGAGAGCGGAGAGAGAGGGGAGAGAGCGAGAGAGAGAGAGAGAGAGAGAGGGGAGAGAGAGGGGAGAGAGAGCGAGAGAGAGAGAGCGAGAGAGAGAGCGAGAGACAGAGAGTGAGAGAGAGTCAGACAGACAGGGATATCTCCAGAGCACTCACGGCTCCATGCCGGCTGGGAAGATGTACGAGTCCCACCACTCCAGCTCCGGCACCTCCCCCTCCGTCAGCTCCTTCTTGGGGGTGATGAGAGCCAGCCTGGTGGAGGCCTGGATCCCAGTCTTCTTGGCAGCCTGAGCGATCTCCGTCTGCAGCTTCTCCAGCTGGGCCTGGGGAGGGGAGGGGGGGGGCAAGAAATAATAAGGAGGCTTGGCGGTCCAGCGGCTAGAGAAAGGGGGCTCGATACCAGGAGGTTGAGCTGGGATTTGAACAACTGCTGCTGCTGCAGTCACTTCCAATAGGAGCTCGTTTGTTTCACGTCTCATCCGAAGGACGGAGCACAAGGAGGTGAAGTGACTTGCTCAGGGTCACACACACACGCACGCACACACACACAGGGAGTCAGTGGCTGCTGCAGAGTCTCTTCCAACAGGAGCTCGTTTGTCTCATCCGAAGGACGGCTCCTGATAGAACCAGTTTTGGCAACGTTTCTTTAAATCGATATCCTGTAATAAAGTTCAGAACCCCTAAACTGGTCGCCCCCCCCTCCCTCACCTTGGTGCGGATGCGCTGCGCGATCTTCTCGAAGCGCCCCTTCTCGTTGAACTTGAACCCGCGGCGGGCTCTCTGCGCGGGGAGGGCTGGCACGCGTGGGTCGAAGTAGGCGGTGGACTCCAGCTCCTCCGAGGGGCGCTCCCGCAGCTGCAGCTTGAACTGCTCCCGCTTCACGGCGCGGATGTTGGCCTTCAGAGTGGGCATGCGGTGCGTGAGCTCAATCTCCTTCCCACTGGCATCCACCGTGCGCCCCAGCTCATCCAGGATGAGGGGAGAGGGCTTCGTCACGTCCCGGGACTCCACCCTCCTGAGGGGCCGGGGGGGGAGGGAGAGAGGGAAGGAGAGAGGGAGGGGGGAAGAGAGGGAGAAGGGGAGGGAGGGAGGGGGAAGAGAGGGAGAAGGGGGAAGGAAGAGAGGGAGAGGGGAGAGAGGGAGAGGGAGAGGGAGGGAGGGGGAGAGATAGAGGGAGGGAGGGAGGGAGGGAGAGGGGGGAGAGAGACACAGGGGGGAGAGGGGAGGGAGGGAGGGAGGGAGGGAGAGGGGGAGAGAGATTGTTTTTATATTTTTTATCACTTATCCTCATCATCTTCTTCTGTACCTGTGCATTGCAGACAGTCTTGCCAAAAAAAAAAAAAAAATGAAATAATGGTACCAATAAATGCATGGGTATATATCAAATTACACACACGCACACATTCTGTGTAATATTTAAAACAATTAAGAACAAAACATTTTTGCCGAACTGTAATTGCACTGTATGGATGAAGAGTCCTCAAACAGCATCAGTGGTGTGCTTGTGTGTCTGAGTGTGTGCGTGTGCGCGTGTGTGTGTCTCTGTACTCACGGCAGCGCGATGCCCATGGCATGGAGGTTGGCCAGTGCCACCAGGTTGGTGGTGCCGGTGGCCAGGCTTCCCAGAATGCCCGGCTTCATGGCGAGCTGTGATTGGATGCGCGCCTGCAGCTCTGCCGCCTTCTTGGCCTTCTCGATGGCGTCGTTCATGAAGGTGGCGGCCTGAGAGGGAGCGATGGACTGCCCCCTAGTGGGGGCCTCCGGCTGAACAGCAGAGACCCTCTGCACAGAGAGAGAGAGAGAGAGAGAGAGAGAGAGAGAGAGAGAGAGAGGGAGGGAGACAGAAACAGAGGGAGGAGGGAGAGAGAGACAGAGAGAGAAACAGAGGAAGAGGAGAGAGAAGAGAGAGAGACACAAAGTTAGGCATTTTAGCTGACGAATGTCTGAAGCATCCTAAATACTTTTGTATTGATGTTGTACTTTGACCAAAATCACAGTAAAATGTCACTCAGGTTCACAATGTGAATAACTGATACAAAAAAAAACAAATCAACGATATCAGGACGTAAGGCCTTGTAGTGTGAATCGCCGGGATGATTTTTTTTCTTGTATGAATTATTCAGGTTAGTGTTCTGTTGTTACGCACACACGCACGCTCTGCGTGTGCTTGAGATTCTCCTCACCGGAGCCGCTGGGACGGGAGCCACGAAGCTCAGCTGCTTCTTGCGTTCCTCGATCTGTCGCGTGGCGGCTTCCATCATCTGCTTGATCTGAAGAGAGACCCGAGAGAAACCATCAGTGCAATATGAATAACAACAACAGACTTCATTGAGGGGAGCTCTGAAGCCCAGGACTGGGTGCAGCAGCAGCAGCAGCAGCAGCAGGGCTAGTGTGAGTTTGTAACCCTGCTCAAACTCCTGGCTCCTGATCATTTCAATATTAATAATACTAGACTTCATTGAGGGGAGCTCTGAACCCCAGGACTGGGTGCAGCAGCAGCAGCAGCAGCAGGGCGAGTGTGAGTTTCTAACCCTGCTCAAACTCCTGGTTCCTGATCATTTCAATAATATTAATAATAATAATAATAATACTAGACTTCATTGAGGGGAGCTCTGAGCCCCAGGACTGGGTGCAGCAGCAGCAGCAGCAGCAGGGCGAGTGTGAGTTTCTAACCCTGCTCAAACTCCTGGCTCCTGATCATTTCAATAATATTAATAATAATAATAATACTAGACTTCATTGAGGGGAGCTCTGAACCCCAGGACTGGGTGCAGCAGCAGCAGCAGCAGCAGGGCGAGTGTGAGTTTCTAACCCTGCTCAAACTCCTGGTTCCTGATCATTTCAATAATATTAATAATAATAATAATACTAGACTTCATTGAGGGGAGCTCTGAGCCCCAGGACTGGGTGCAGCAGCAGCAGCAGCAGCAGGGCGAGTGTGAGTTTCTAACCCTGCTCAAACTCCTGGCTCCTGATCATTTCAATAATATTAATAATAATAATAATACTAGACTTCATTGAGGGGAGCTCTGAACCCCAGGACTGGGTGCAGCAGCAGCAGCAGCAGCAGGGCTAGTGTGAGTTTCTAACCCTGCTCAAACTCCTGGTTCCTGATCATTTCAATAATATTAATAATAATAATAATACTAGACTTCATTGAGGGGAGCTCTGAGCCCCAGGACTGGGTGCAGCAGCAGCAGCAGCAGCAGGGCTAGTGTGAGTTTCTAACCCTGCTCAAACTCCTGGCTCCTGATCATTTCAATATTAATAATAATAATAATACTAGACTTCATTGAGGGGAGCTCTGAACCCCAGGACTGGGTGCAGGGCTGGTGTGTGAGTTTCTAACCCCGAGACTCAAGGTAACAGGTAACTCTCCCTGCAGCGGGACGTACCTGCATTTTGGTGAGCATGCCCGGGCTCTCCGTGGGGGGCGCTGGCAGGACCTCGGGCTCCTCCACCTCCTCGAAGCGGGGCACCCTCTTCTTCTTCACCGGACCGCCCCCGCCCCCGCCCCCGCCCCCGCCCCCCACGGCCTCACGGGTAATCTCAGGGTCATCCCCAAACACCTCCTGGAGAAACAGGGGAGAGACAACGCTGTTACCAGACAAACACACCCCGTGATTTCAATTACAAACAGGGGTGCGTTTCATGTGTGCTGGCTGGCTGGCTGCACTGCGTTTTATTCCAGGGAATGGTAATTATAAAAACGTGTATAACTGAGGTCTCAAATCTTCAAGCCTCTAATATCACTTCTGCAGGGATGGAGTTAAGAGACTCTACTGCACAGCAATGCTCCTTCCATGCTAATATAAACTAGAGCTGTAATCACAGGTACAAACACAGAAGCACGCCAGGAGAACTTTATTTATTAAAATAAAATGGGGGGGGAAGGGGGCGTCAAAAGTGGTCAAATACGATAACAGTGGCTCCTCGTGAAACACAAAACCTGGCAATGCGATTGATTAAGCTTGGAAAAGGCGTGCAATTAATCCACAAAAATCGATCGATCATTATTAATAATAATAATAATAATAATAATAATAATAATAATAATAATAATAATAATAATAATATCTGGTGTATATAATTACAAACCACAACTACACTGCAACCGCAATTCAATATAGAATCACCCCGCTACAGTTCCACTGCAATTCGACACAGAATCACACCGCTACAGTTCCACTGCAATTCAACACAGAATCACACAGCTACAGTTCCACTGCAATTCGACACAGAATCACACCGCTACAGTTCCACTGCAATTCAACACAGAATCACACAGCTACAGTTCCACTGCAATTCAACACAGAATCACACCGCTACAGTTCCACTGCAATTCAACACAGAATCACACAGCTACAGTTCCACTGCAATTCGACACAGAATCACACAGCTACAGTTCCACTGCAATTCAACACAGAATCACCCCGCTACAGTTCCACTGCAATTCAACACAGAATCACACCGCTACAGTTCCACTGCAATTCGACACAGAATCACACAGCTACAGTTCCACTGCAATTCAACACAGAATCACACAGCTACAGTTCCACTGCAATTCAACACAGAATCACACAGCTGCAGTTCCACTGCAATTCAACACAGAGCCGCACGTTTTGGAAGTGAACCCCGACCCGGCCCGGTACCTTCAGGTCTCTCTTGCGGTGTTTCTCGCTGCTGGACTTGGAGTGACGGGAGCTCCTCCCCTCCTCCACCGCCTCAAACAGCTTGTCCACAAACCTGGAGGTGGACTCGTCCAGGAACGGCTTCAGCTGGTCTACGGGGAGCGAGGGGGGAGAAAGCAGATTGAAAACACTTCGCTTTCTGTTTTTACTCATAAGAACATAAGAAAGTTTCCAACCGAGAGGAGGCTCCATTCAGCCCATCTGGCTCGTTTGGTTGTTAGTAGCTTATTGATCCCAGAATCTCATCAAGCAGCTTCTTGAAGGATCCCAGGGTGTCAGCTTCAACAACATTACTGGGGAGTTGGTTCCAGACCCTCACAATTCTCTGTGTAAAAAAGTGCCTCCTATTTTCTGTTCTGAATGCCCCTTTATCTAATCTCCATGTGTGACCCCTGGTCCTTGTTTCTTTTTTCAGGTTGAAAAAGCCCGCTGGGTGGACACTGTCATGGTTTGTGTTTGTTTAAATCTGTGGCTGGTGCTCGCTGCGGCGGTCACTCACCGCTGGTCTTGCGCTTGTCCAGCCCCTTGCCCACGCAGTGCAGGGCGGCCGTGACCACGGTGGGCTCAGAGAAGCCGAGGACTCGCTTCACCGTCTTCTCAACCCAGGGCTTGAGCTCGTCCAGCTCCCTCTTTGAGAGAGACATCGCTGCAGGGGGAAGGGGAGCAGCACAGACACCGTCAGCACAGACACACACGAGAGAGAGACATCGCTGCAGGGGGAAGGGGAGCAGCACAGACACCGTCAGCACAGACACACACGAGAGAGAGACATCGCTGCAGGGGGAAGGGGAGCAGCACAGACACACACGAGAGAGAGACATCGCTGCAGGGGGAAGGGGAGCAGCACAGACACCGTTAGCACAGACACACACGAGAGAGAGACATCGCTGCAGGGGGAAGGGGAGCAGCACAGACACACACGAGAGAGAGACATCGCTGCAGGGGGAAGGGGAGCAGCACAGACACACACGAGAGAGAGACATCGCTGCAGGGGGAAGGGGAGCAGCACAGACACACACGAGAGAGAGACATCGCTGCAGGGGGAAGGGGAGCAGCACAGACACACACGAGAGAGAGACATCGCTGCAGGGGGAAGGGGAGCAGCACAGACACACACGAGAGAGAGACATCGCTGCAGGGGGAAGGGGAGCAGCACAGACACACACGAGAGAGAGACATCGCTGCAGGGGGAAGGGGAGCAGCACAGACACACACGAGAGAGAGACATCGCTGCAGGGGGAAGGGGAGCAGCACAGACACCATCAGCACAGACACACATGAGAGAGACATCGCTGCAGGGGGAAGGGGAGCAGCACAGACACACACGAGAGAGAGACATCGCTGCAGGGGGAAGGGGAGCAGCACAGACACTGTCATCAACACAGACACAGTCAGCACAGACAGTCATCAATACAGACACAGTCAACACAGATGCACACAGTCCATACAGACACTGTTATTCACACTTAACTGCTACGGTTCAGGACTGGGAATCAGACTCCTATCGCACAGCAGTGTCACCCAGTCCAGGTTTCACTGCTACCAGCTTGATCAGCCCCAGTGTGTCTAGGTAACAAGCTCAGGTGTGTCTGATTATTAAACTCCCAGTGAAACCAGGACTGGATCACACTGCTGTGCAGCGGGAGTCTGATTCCCGTCCCTGCATTTTATATATAGCTCAGAGTCAAAATAGTGAAAAAAAGCAGATAACTTTTAAACACCTTCATTGTTATTTAAAAACAACAACAACATAATAATAATAATAATAATAATAATAATAATAATAATAATAAATCACTGCCCACGTAATCAGGCGGTAAATAACTCGACTAAAAGGAGAGGAGCGAAGCAGAGAATAAACATCTGCGTTTAACCTGATATTTAACGTCTCTGCTCCCATCCACACAGGTTACGACGTTTACTCGTAATTATGAATGATGTTGTTATCAGCCGGCAGAATAAAAACACAGCTTGCTTGTGTTGCGATTTTATTTATTTATGTATTTGTTTATTATTAAATCAAAGAGAAAATGTATTTTGTAACGAGTCACTTTCCGAACGTGTTCAGTTTAGATTTCCAAAGACATCGTCATAACAAAATAACAGAAAGCAGTGTTTTATATAAAGCGTTGTGTTCTGCTGGGTTTCTCTGTAATTGTCTGTTATTAATAAACAGGACTCGCTTGACGGTGCGGGACAGACCCGGGTGAGGCCCGGGGCAGCGTGTTCACACAAAACCGCTCGCCGACCCCAGGGCGCTTATCCTCGGCTACAAACTAACGCCCCCGTCCCTTTCCTTACCTCGTACCGACCCGAACGGGCTTGCTTTGCGGTCCGAAATCGCAGCTGGTCCGGTACCGAAAGACGAACTTCCGAGAGCTTTTAATAAAAACACAAAAACAAACGTCCGCTCAACGCACCGCCGGAAACGGAACTGCGAGCGACGAGGTTACAGCCGAAGCGTTTCTCAAGACGCGGGAACCGCCCGCCCCCTGTCACATGATGAGGGTGGGAAGCGAGGTCGAGGTTCCCTGGTCATGTGACGGGGGAGGGTGTTGGTTTTTTTTTTCAGGTGAATTGAACAGTTAGCCAGGAGGGGGCGGCAGGTATCCACGCACGGCGCTCCACGGTGAGGTAATTTCACGAAACAGCTCTAAGTATCCAGTTGGCAGATATTTATACAAAAAAGAGCTTCTGCCCAAATTGTCCTGAAATATCTATCTATCTATCTATCTATCTATCTATCTATCTATCTATCTATCTATCTATCTATCTATCTATCTATCTATTAGGGCAGCAGTGTGGAGTAGTGGTCAGGGCTCTGGACTCTTGACCGGAGGGTTGTGGGTTCAATCCCAGGTGGGGGACACTGCTGCTGTACCCTTGAGCAAGGTACTTTACCTAGATTGCTCCAGTAAAAACCCAACTGTATAAATGGGTAATTATATGTAAAAATAATGTGATATCTTGTAACAATTGTAAGTCGCCCTGGATAAGGGCGTCTGCTAAGAAATAAATAATAATAATAATAATAATAATAATAATAATAATAATAATAATAATAATCTATTAGCTCAAAGAGCCAGCTGCCCAACGTTTCGATATGTTGTACATATCTTTCTCATATGGAGGCTGTGTGGTCCCAGTGGTTAAAGAAAAGGGCTTGTAACCAGGAGGTCCCGGGTTCATTGTGTGACCCTGAGCAAGTCACTTCACCTCCTTGTGCTCTGTCTTTCGGGTGAGACGTAGCTGTAAGTGACTCTGCAGCTGATGCATAGTTCACACACCCTAGTCTTTGTAAGTCGCCTTGGATAAAGGCGTCTGCTAAATAAACACATAATACTAACAATAATGGTCAATCATATTAATAAATAAGGCACATCAGGGTTCACTGTGGTAAATGCATCGAAGGAAACACACCTCACACACACACGCATTCAGTTTGAATTGAATTTCTGTCTCTGTCTCTCTCTCACACACGCTCGCGGTTCTCTATAGGCGGTACTGTTTACTTCTCTGTGTGTCTCGTTCTCGCTAGCTTGCATTAACTCCCCCCCCCCCCCCCCCCTCGGGTCGGACCCCCTGCTGTGCTCATTCACTTCAATTACATCAGAGCTCACGAGACCGGGGGGGGGGGGGGGGGGTGTTCATGTTCTGCCATCAGGGACGGAAGATCCTCACGCACACACACATATAAACACGGGCACGCACTCGCACGCACGCTTCATTGCTTCTGCAGAATCAGGTCTCAGTTCTTAAAAGGCTCGCCGCTGCATTCGCTGCATCTCTGAGCACGATCACTGCATCAGCGGCTCCACGGCTTGTCTAAGAGCATCAATCTGCATGGCTTCCCCTCCAGCGGCTATGAGGGGAGAGGGGCCACACTGCAGCGCTGCCTGTGAACAGCGATGTATGGATGGATCTGTGTGTGTGTGTGTGTAGCACACACACTCATACGCACAATACTGGCACACTTTTATATAGTTCCTTGAAATGATTATTAATTAAATGATGAATCTCTAGAAACATTTCAAAACCAATACAATAATTAAAATCGAAAGCAGGCAAGTTTATTATTATTTTTTTATTTTTATTAAAGAAAATAAAAAAGAAAGCATTTGAAACGGATCTTTCCCAGAGCTCGGATCACGGGGCAGCAGTGTGGAGTAGTGGTTAGGGGCTCTGGACTCTTGACTGGAGGGTCGTGGGTTCAATCCCAGGTGGGGGACACTGCTGCTGTACCCTTGATCAAGGTACTTTACCTAGATTGCTCCAGTAAAAACCCAACTGTATAAATGGGTAATTGTATGTAAAATAATGTGATATCTTGTAACAATTGTAAGTCGCCCTGGATAAGGGCGTCTGCTAAGAAATAAATAATAATAATAATAATAATAATAATAATAATAATCAGACACACCTGAGCTTGTTGCCTTGACACACTGGGGGGCTGATCAAGCTGGTAGCAGTGAAACCTGGACTGGATCACACTGCTGTGCAATAGGAGTCTGATTCCCATCCTTCTAAGTTAAGTGCAACAACCAACCACGTCAAATTACAAACGCACTGCAAAACCACTGCAATACTAAAGCCATCGATATAAAAAGAGATGTGTAAAAAACATCCATACAGCCACGAAATACAAAGACATTGTGACCAGTAAGGAGACTCCTATTCCACAGCAGTGTGATCCAGTCCAGGTTTTACTGCTACCAGCTTGATCAGCCCCAGTGTGTCTAGCTAACAAGCTCAGGTGTGTCTGATTATTAAACTCCCAGTGAAACCAGGACTGGATCACACTGCTGTGCAGCGGGAGTCTGATTCCCATCCTTACATTTTATATATTTAAAAAAGAGATGAAAATAATTCATTCAAAATTTTTGCGGAGTCCCCCCCCCCCCCCCACCCCGGACGACATACTAAGAAATAAATAAATCTCTCGGCTTGGGTTGACAAGCAGTCTGCCAACGCATCCTTCCCAAATAATAATAATAATAATAATAATAATAATAATAATAATAATAATAATAAAACAATGCAGCAATAAAATTAAAAAATAAAAACCGTGCTTTGAAATGGTCAGGAAGTCACCTGGCTCTGACAGCCGCGTCCCCTCCAGCCCTGCCTGCCTCTCAGCAGAGGAGTCCCGACAGCGAGAGACCGCGGCGGTGCGGGTGGGGGAGGAGCCAGTAACGCCGGCAACGAAACGCAACCCCCCTGACATTCCGCCAGCGTTCTAGAACCCCCGGCGCCCGTGACCGGCACACTCCGGCACCTGATTGGGCCGCAGCCCTGCAGGAGGCGGGGCGAGGGCGTGGTCGAGGAGATTGAGCTGTCCTGAGTGGCCGGGCTGAATGAGGGGTTGTGGGGGGCCCGCAGGGCTGCGGGGCCGATGTTGGGGTGCAGGGGGGCGCAGATGGGGCTCGCGTGGATCCAGGTCAGGCTGGGTTCGGACGTGCGGCAGGGGGGGTTCTCGTGGTAGCCTCTCCCTGGTCTGGAGCTCTCTTCCTGGGCTGTCGGGACTGAGATCCCTGGGTGTTGCCGAGAGCTGGAAGTGTGGAGGGGAGCAGAGGCTGCGAGTGTCTCCGCAGAGACTCTGTCTGGACTGCAGCTCTGCTGAGAGAGAGAGAGAGAGAGAGAGAGAGAGAGAGAGAGAGAGAGGAGAGAGGAGAGGGAGAGGAGAGAGAGAGGGAGAGAGGAGAGAGAGGAGAGGGAGGAGAGAGGGAGAGAAAGGGAGGGAGGGAGAGAGAGAGGGAGGGAGAGAGGAGAGGGAGGGAGGGAGAGAGGAGAGGGAGGGAGAGGGAGAGAGAGGTAAATTAAAAGTCATAAAACAAACATCCAACAACTTGAAAAGGATTTCAGGGATGGGAATCAGACTCCCGCTGCACAGCAGTGTGATCCAGTCCTGGTTTCACTAGGAGTTTAATAATCAGACACACCTGAGCTTGTTACCTAGACACACTGGGGCTGATCAAGCTGGTAGCAGTAAAACCTGGACTGGGTGACACTGCTGTGCAATAGGAGTCTGATTCCCATCCCTGAAATTTTCATAGAATTTTCTAAATGACGGCTGAGAAAGTTACCTCGGCTGGGGTGTGGGGGGCCCCCTGTCCCTCGGGGGTCCTGCCTGGTTTGGGGGTGTCGGGGGTTGAAGTCGGGGTGATGTGGGGGAACCACAGCTTCAGCATCATCTCCACCTGGAGCAGCGTGCTCAGATAGCGCCCCCTACAGGAGATCAAATGGCATTACACACTGTCACACACAAGCCCTGCTGCACCCAGTCCTGTTTATCAATATGCTTTACCATCCCTCTGTGCTTTACAATGCTTCCCTATGCTTTACCAGACCTCTCTGTGCTTTGCAATGCTTCCCTATGCTTTCCCATGCCTCTCTGTGCTTTACAATGCTTCCCTATGCTTTACCAGACCTCTCTGTGCTTTACAATGCTTCCCTATGCTTTACCAGACCTCTCTGTGCTTTACAATGCTTCCCTATGCTTTACCAGACCTCTCTGTGCTTTACAATGCTTCCCTATGCTTTACCAGACCTCTCTGTGCTTTACAATGCTTCCCTATGCTTTACCAGACCTCTCTGTGCTTTACAATGCTTCCCTATGCTTTACCAGACCGCTCTGTGCTTTACAATGCTTCCCTATGCTTTACCAGACCTCTCTGTGCTTTACAATGCTTCCCTATGCTTTACCAGACCTCTCTGTGCTTTACAATGCTTCCCTATGCTTTACCATCCCTCTCTGTGCTTTACAACGCTTGCCCATGTCTCTGTGCTACACTGTTGTATCGCAGCATCTCCAGCTACGTACCCCACGGCAGGTTTCTGAATCACCCCCACGATCCTCTGGATGCGGTCCATCGCCACACTCTGCTGGAAGCTGCTCAGACCTGCGGGACGAGCACAGACCCGACGAGTCAGGGAACCAGTATGAAACCAGTTCACTATCCGCCCGCGTAACCGAGTTTATAAAACGAATGCATCGCCATTAAAAAAAAAAGCATAACGGAAACGAACGCGTGAGCGAGGCGTCTGAAGAGGAAACACAGGGGACGCGTCTGGCATTTTTCCAGCTAATTCAAAAATGAAATTAAAAAAACAAAATCTCTCTCTCTCTGTGTCTGAAAAAAAAAAAAAAAAAGCCCCAGACACAGACACACACAGAGTCTTCTTTAATCTCCAGCAATCAGACAAGAGAATAAACTAATCTGGAGGATTCGCCCCCCCCCCACAATCCCTTTCAGCCAAACAGACAAACACCCCCCCCCCACTCCCCTCTCCCTCCCCCCGACAGCCCCCCACCCCCCTCTCCCTCCCCCCAACAGCCCCCAGCCCCCCCCCCAAGGCTAGAGGACATCATTACTTTTTACAATCAACTGACCCCCCCCTCCCCCACACATACAGACAGAGCCCCCCCCCCACACACAGACAGACAGAGCCCCTCCCCCACACACACACACAGACAGAGCCCCCCCACACACACACAGACAGAGCCCCCCCACACACACACACAGACAGAGCCCCTCCCCCACACATACAGACAGACAGAGCCCCCCGTCCACACCCACACATACAGACAGACAGAGCCCCCCCACTTGCACACACACACAGAAAGAGCCCCCCCTCACACACACAGAAAGAGCCCCCCCTCACACACACACACACACACAGAGCCCCCCCACTTGCACACACACACAGACAGACAGAGCACCCCCCCTCACACACACACACAGACAGAGCCCCCCCTCACACACACACAGAAAGAGCCCCCCCTCACACACACACAATGCCTTCCAAGCCTTGTCACGCACACCAGCTCACTACCACAACACCAATCTCTGCAGGCACCGAATTAAACACACCAGCGACAGCCCCGACGAGGCTGCGGATTATTATCCCCCCCACTATTTTAAATGTTTAGGGGTTTTAAGGGGGGCCGACGCTGCAGCTTGAACCCAAACGCGGCTCACCTCTGTGGTAGCGTCCTCTCTTCAGCCCGTTCAGGAGCTGCAGTAAGGGCTTGAGGAATGCCTGAAGCTCCCGGCACTGAGAGAGAGTGAGAGAGAGGAGACGGAGAGACAGTCAGTATTATTATTATTATTATTATTATTATTATTATTATTAGGAATGGGTCGATTTTCTAGGTAACCCACCTTCTCAGTAAACACAAGGTCGCCTTCCGCCCTGGCCGGCCTTCCGGAGTCGTCATGACGACCAGGCCCCGCCCTTCGACCTTCCTCGGAGCTCCGTGGCCTTTTCAGACCAGGGCTTGTGGTAAGGATGACCGGGGGGGAGGAGGAGAGTCTGGCACCTGCAGTCACCCTCCCGGAGCTACCCTGCCCCGTTCTGGCTGCCGGTTTGAGGGGGGAGTAGCCCCTGTTCCTCCTCCACGCGGCCTCCGAAAGTCTCAAGCTGTTTGGGGACTGCGGCCTGGGCCTCGCGGCGACGCTCTCCCCCGGGGAGGAGGGTGGCATCGGGGGCCGGCCTCCTCCGTGGGCGTCTCCCTCGCTGTCGGACAGGAAGACGTCTAAATCCTCGTCGCCCGCCTCTCCCTCGCTGTACAGGAAGCTGTCGGTCGAGCAGAGCGAGCCTCGCGATGACATCATAGCGGCAAAATGAGACACGTGTCCTCGTCTGAGGAGGAGGGGGAGAGGGAGAGAACGAAATTAAAAAACGGACCGGTGTCTGTGTTTTTATATATTCCTCTTCGGTCATGACATTTTTCCCATTTACATTTAAAAAATTTGAAGCATTGTAAAGCACAGAGAGGTCTGGTAAAGCATAGGGAAGCATTGTAAAGCACAGAGAGGTCTGGTAAAGCATAGGGAAGCATTGTAAACCACAGAGAGGTCTGGTAAAGCATAGGGATGCATTGTAAAGCACAGAGAGGGGGGAGGAGGTATACAATAGTGCTGCTTTGACTATGTGAATCACACTGTGTTTACTGTTGCTTCATCTCGGTGTGACCGACTCGATAAGATTCGTCCCCTATATAGAACTAACCGCATCGGACACAACTTCAGCGAAGCACGGCCGTGTTAAAATTAGCGACACAGCTTAAGAAGCCTCGCCCGGTAATTCAAAATCCTTTACAGTGTGTACACGCCTTCCTGCATCAGTGTGATCTACTATACAGCAGTAATACACAATAACACACACACAGACACACACACACACACAAAGACAGACAGACACAGAGAGAGACACACACACATACACAGAGACAAAGACAGAGACAGACACATACACAGACAGACACAGACACAGAGAGAGAGAGACACACATACACAGAGACAGACAAAGACAGAGACACACGCACACAAACACACACACACATACACACACACACACACACTCTCTCTCTCACACACACACACACACACACACACACAGACACACACAGACAGACACACACACACACACACACACACAGACACACACACACACACACACAGACACACACACACACACACACACAGACACACACACACACACACAGACACACACACACAGACACACACACACTCTCTCTCTCACACACACACAGACACACACAGACAGACACACACAGACACACACACGCACACAGACACACACACTCTCTCTCTCTCACACACACACACAGACACACACACACAGACACACGCCACGACGTGCACTCACCCCGCTGCTAGCTCCACAGCCTCGGTAAATGTGCGCTCTTGTTTGAAATCCTTACCTCGAGTCCCAGGCAGCGCGCTGATCTGCAGTGACAGTGCGCCGCGTACACAACACACGCCCTGGCCGGCTTTCCTTCAGATCAGACCCCGTTTATTCAAACCTGCTTTCTGCTTTTTGTTTTTTCAGCCGTGCGTGCAGCCTGCCTGAGA
Source organism: Acipenser ruthenus (assembly GCF_902713425.1). Classification (NCBI taxonomy): domain Eukaryota; kingdom Metazoa; phylum Chordata; class Actinopteri; order Acipenseriformes; family Acipenseridae; genus Acipenser; species Acipenser ruthenus. Next base: position 12,354,996 of record NC_081223.1, on the reverse strand, counting down.
GTTCAAACCGATCTGCTGTACAATACGAATCGCTCGCCTTGCCTTTCCTTGCCTTTCCCTGCCTCCCTCTCCTCCTCCCTCTCCTTGCACGGCAGCTCGCCTCATTGACACAGCACTGGAAAACACGTGCGGCGAAAAATAAATAAATTCATTAAAAATAACCCACGTGTGTTCACGTGTGCCGGACACCCGTCCCTCCTGATAGGCTGGAATCTTTGACAGCAGACCAATGGCGCGCTTCCAGGACTGCGGTTGGCTGCGTCTGGCGGGTTCAGTGGGTTTATAACGAGGTCCCATTCCAGCGCCTGGATCTACAATTACTATGAGGTTAGCAATAGCGCTGTATCGCATCGCACAGCGTAGCACTGGACAGCATAGTAAAGCATAGGATAGGACAGCAAAGCATTATTATTATTATTATTATTATTATTTATTTATGAGCAGACGCCCTTATCCAGGGCGACTTACAATTCTTACAAGATATCACATTATTTTTACATACAATTGCCCATTTATACAGTTGGGTTTTTACTGGAGCAATCTAGGTAAAGTACCTTGCTCAAGGGTACAGCAGCAGTGTCCCCCACCTGGGATTGAACCCACGACCCTCCGGTCAAGAGTCCAGAGCCCTAACCACTACTCCACACTGCTGCCATTATATATATATATAGAATTGTGGTTTGTCACACTTGTACTTTGCTTGAACAAAAGTTATTGTATTTCTTGCTCTTAATGTATTACTTGTATTGTAACACTTGAAATGTATTTGCTTACGATTGTAAGTCACCCTGGATAAGGGCGTCTGCTAAGAAATAAATAATATATATATATTTATTCCAATATTATTATTTTTTCATTGTTCTATTTTTGATCTTGTTGTTTTTTTTCTAATTTTTGTTTGTACTACAGGTTGTATGGGAGTGTTTTTCATGCGGTGGTTTCGTTGTGAATGTATTTATTGATTTGATTTTATTTTTGGTTCGGGGTGTGAAGCGCTTTGGGATCCTTGCTGCTGAAATGTGAATTGTATTTATTGGATTGTGAAGCTTCCCTCTGATCTATTACAGAAAACAAACCGACACAAACATGTTACAGACGCACGAATAAATTCAAAACAGACAAACAAACAAACACGTCCATCCAAATCAATTCTAATAATAATAATAATGAGGATGACAACAACAACAACAACAACAGCAATAGTTTTTATTGAGATGAGAAGATCACAGAATGTAATCTTTAAAGACACACACAGCGACTGCACAGCCAGCGTCTGATCATCTGAGACCAGGAACTCCTTCAGGGGGTCTGGATGGAGGGACGGAGGTTTATCTAACAGGGTGAATAATTAAACGATTCAGAACAGGGTTTGGAACAAAGACCACAGAGTGGAAAGAGTCTCGTTAGCACCCCTGCAATTAAACTCACAGTCAAAACCAGGAGTGGACAAACTGTGAAGCAACGGGAGTCTCGTTACCAACTCTGCAATTAAACTCACAGTCAAAACCAGGAGTGGATCAAACTGCCAAGCAACGGGAGTCTCGTTACCAACCCTGCAATTAAACTCACAGTCAAAACCAGGAGTGGATCAAACTGTGAAGCAACGGGAGTCTCGTTACCAACCCTGCAATTAAACTCACAGTCAAAACCAGGAGTGGATCAAACTGTGAAGCAACGGGAGTCTTAATTCCATCCCAGTTCTTTTGAAGAATCCCCGGTCTAAACAAACCCAGGTTTGGTGAGCCGTGCTGTAGGGGGCGCTCTCCCAGTGTTTGTGGAAGGTTCCGCTGTGCTTGTTATACGGGGGGGGGGGGGGGTCTAGCAGCCGGCCCAGGGGTCCTGCCTGTTCCTCCTCATGAGGAAGGAGATCTTCTCCCCCATCTGCATGCTGTAGATCCGTCGGCACGCCTCGTAGTTCTCCCGTTGCCGTCGGCGACACGGCTTCTCGTAGTAGCGCCTCCGCTTGGCCTCGTCGACGATGCCGTCGGTCGTCAGGATCCTGACAGGAAACGAGAAACGAGAAACGAGCGCGTCACTGACAGCTGTCCCCCCGCCCCCACCACACAGACACACTCCTACACACAGGACTGCCTCAAACTGCAATGGGGGTCCTGGTATTAATAATATAGACCCCCCCCCCCCCCCCATTGAGACTGTGCTTGTAGATCTCTGGATCCTCCCCTCCTGCTCTGCGCTGGACTCTCCTGACCTCAGCACCACGTTGCTGGATCCTCAGCTGATGCGCTATCCTTGCACTATTGCACTGCTAACATGTCACTGTAGATATAACTTGCTGTGATCCGAACTGGCTGCATCCTAGTTCATATTGTATTCTAGTAGTGTTATTATTATACATAGCATCCTAGTTCATATTGTATTCTAGTAGTGTTATTATTATACATAGCATCCTAGTTCAGATTGTATTCTAGTAGTGTTATTATTATACACAGCATCCTAGTTCATATTGTATTCTAGTAGTGTTATTATTTGCACTTGCTGTAAACTACACTGTATTTAAATATGAAGCTTGCATTGTAACCCTGTGCTGCCCTGTGACACCTGTGCGAGTCACCTGGGTTAAAGGCATCTGCCAAATGCATCAATAATAATAATAATAATAATAATAATAATAATAATAATATTTTCTCAGGTAGCGGATTTGTACTTTGTAACACAATCTCTGAAGAAGCAGCTATTTATATGTGAAGTTCGAATCGTGTTTGTTTTTTCGTTGGACGGTTAATAAGCCACTTGAACTAAGCCTTCTGCTGGCAGATAAGCAGCCACGCTGATCCGCAGCAAAACATCATGAGACTCCATCGGGCTTCAGCCAGAAAAACAGACACATGCTCCCTGCTCAGAGCTGATTGGCCGCCTGTCACAGAGGAGGCGCGGGGGGAGGGGTGAGAGGAGGGGCCCCGCTGCCGATTGGTCTTCGTGGCGGGTGCGGGGCGTGGTTTAGAACGCGGTGGGCGGGTCCTGGTCGCTTCATTCATGTCTTCGATTATCTACTCATGCAAGGACATGTGCTCTCGCCTCTTAAAGAGACAGCGTCACGTTGCGAGAGGCGTGCATTGTGTTTTATTTTAACACATGAAGTACCACATAAACTAAATAAAATAAAACTGATACGTTAACTTTGGCGGTCAAACACAATTCGGGTCAGTTATCATCGTAAACGACACAGTTAAAGATAACTTTTTAAATGCAACACAGGTAGAGGATACGACCGTTACAAATGCTCCAAATTTGCTTCGTGGGTTACATTTCCATCAAGGATAAGTATTATTATTATTATTATTATTATTATTATTATTAAATGCGAGTTTTGGCATTTCTCCCGAGTTGTTAGTGTCTGTAATCTCATCAGCATAAATATCTAATTGCCTAATTATTTCCAAGGAATGAAAAAACAGGAATTGACAGTCAAAACCAACCATGATAATTATATTATCAATCAATCAATCTTTATTTTATATAGCGCCTTTCATAGTGGACCACCATCACAACGCGCCTTACAAGATGCAGCAACAACAAGAACATCCATAATACTTTAAATACAGAGAAATGCACCATACATGATATACAGTAAAATATAATATTAATAATAATAATACTGTAAGCACGCAGCTTCATACACTGGGGGTGTGTTAGTTTAATTATATCGCTGCACGATCACGTTAGTCACCGTGCGCCGCCTTCTCTTCCAGTGTAACTTCATGCGATTTATCAGCTTGTGGATTTGACTCATGAATAGAATCGCATCATCTCTTTGGAAACGGCTCCACCTGGCGGTCACTTCTGAGAATTACAGCAGGAGGCGAATGTGTGTTTTAAAAAAAAAAAAAATTTAAACCAGATTTGTGTTTCGGATTTATTATTGATTGGATGATAAACTGCACCGGGGCGGGACAAGCGGTCTGTACGGGTCGTGTCTTTGATTGTAATCAAATACAGTGTCTGCACAAAGAGACTCAACTTCCCAACGTTTCGGGGTGTTTAACACGGCTTTGTCAAGGGAAAGCGTGTTTGAAAACTAACAGCTGAGGTAGTTATTTATACTAGGCTTAGCTGCCATGGTAACCACACAGCCGCACACAGGACATGCCTATCCCCTCCAAAGCGTCCTGAGGGCATCAGATGATTCCTAACGGCTAGGATTAGGGTTGGGGTTGGGGTTGGGGTTGGGGTTGGGGTTGGGATCGGGATCGGGATCGGGGTGGCTTGATTTCGTGGAGTTGCCTGGAAGATAAAGACGGGAGTAAACGGCACATGCCCTCCAATCACCGGACGCTGTCGGTTCGCTCTCTAGCGGATATTCCTTTACGCCGCTAAACACGTTATTTATTTGTCTTTAAATCCAATGTCTTTGTGACGTCATTCACTCGATCGCTAATGACGTAACAATCTGCTGTTCCTTTCCTGGTGACGTTTCAGACAAAATCCCTTCCTCAGCTGCGCATAAAGAACAGTACAAACTGTGCAGTACACCCGTTCTTCACAAATACATTTATAATGTATCTATATATATATATATATTACATTGCAAAACCTATTTCAAGTATTTGCACACAGCGTCAGAGAAAGGACCATTGCACACATGGATACATACAATGCCTCATCACAGAGTACTGTGTATATATATATATATATATTCATGTATGTGTGTAACTCCCGGCTCCTACCTGTTCAGTGTTTTATAAGCCGTGTCCACGTTCCCATTTTGGACCATCACTGTCCGAGCCACGAACTTCAGGTGGTTCGCCATTTAGCTAACGTGCAGCAGTAATAAGCGCTCCGGCGGCGGCGGCACACGAATCAGAATTAACAAAGGTTCCGGGAAAGATTCTTTTTTTTTAAAGACTGTAGTGTGTTATTTAAGTCGCTAGGGGGAGACAGAGCGCTTTTTATTTGTCTTTATTTTTTTTTCTTAGGCGCGCGTTTGTTTTGTTGTGCTTTTCATGGTAAGGTCGGTGTTTTGAAATCGCGTGTATCAGTCAAAGACCTCCCTCACAGGCCTGTGTTAACTGCACTTTTTAATGTCAAGTTCATTCATTAAATAGGCTCTTCATAATCATACACAGCGCTGTTTTTTGTATTCAGCCGATGAAGGACTTGTAGTCCGAAACGTCCTGATAATTGATTAGTAATCAATTATTCTACCTTTTTAAGTACCTGAAATATCCTTTTCTCTTTTTTCTTTTTTCTTATATATATATATATATATATTTAAGTTTCCAATAATTATATTTTTCATTTTGTTACAATAATAATAATAATAATAATAATAATAATAATAATAATAATAATAATAATAATAATAATGACAGTTGCTGATGATATCAGCAGTTTGTGGCCGGCTGTTTTGCAATGCTGGCTGTTTATTTTAATTACAGAGCAGATTATATTTTGCAAAAAAAACTGACAAAGATTGCAATACCTGTATTGGTACATTTCCTAATAAACCGTGTGTGGCACAGCTTGAGAGAAATAGCACTGCAGACACGAGTAAAACAATACAGCTCAATACAGCTCAATACAGCTCAATACAGCTCAATACAATTCAATACAGCTCAATACAGCTCAATACAGCTCAATACAGCTCAATACAATTCAATACGATTCAATACAATTCAATACAGCTCAATACAGCTCAATACAGCTCAATACAGCTCAATACAATTCAATACAATACAATACAATTCAATACAATTCAATACAGCTCAATACAGCTCAATACAGCTCAATACAGCTCAATACAATTCAATACAGCTCAATACAGCTCAATACAGCTCAATACAATTCAATACGATTCAATACAATTCAATACAGCTCAATACAATTCAATACAATTCAATACAATTCAATACAGCACAATACAATTCAATACAATTCAATACGATTCAATACAATTCAATACAATTCAATACAATTCAATACAGCACAATACAGGTCAATACAATTCAATACAATACAATACAATTCAATACAATTCAATACAATACAATTCAATACAATTCAATACAATGCAATACAGCTCAATACAGCTCAATACAGCACAATACAGGTCAATACAGCTCAATACAATTCAATACAGCTCAATACAGGTCAATACAATACAATTCAATACAATTCAATACAATTCAATACAATTCAATACAATACAATTCAATACAATTCAATACAATTCAATACAGGGGTTCCCAAACTTTTTCTCACCCGAGTCCCGTCTGTTCAGCTGCATTAGACCCCGCGGTCCACTATTAGCACTCCTTGGGGGTGAAATGTTAAAAAACCCCAAAGCAAAGCATGTAATATGTTTAAACCTGTAACATTATCAATAAACCCGCTCTAAACGGTCCTCTGTTCATCTGAATACATATTACGAAAGATGCAAATCACACACAATATGCACTGAGCGAAAAATAAACGAAACACTTTAATTGTAGTAAATAAAATAAATTGCAAAAACGAAACTGTTTTTATTATAGTTTTATTTTTTATTTTGATCAAACCTCTGAATGAGGCGCCTTTTCACGTCCAGCCGTTACCTCTGAGGCTGAACCGTCCTGCAGAAGGAAGCGCGAGCCTTGCAGAAGTTACTTTCTCACCACTGCTCTGTGCAAACAAACACAACTTGCAAAATCACATTCAGTTGGCTTGCAACACCACAATAAATTTAAAACAAACCACTACTCCACACTGCTACTAACTTGATTTAATTAATACTCAAACAGACTTCAAAGCACTCGGTATTTTAAATGTGAATAGCTAATCAGTCGCAGAAACGTATTCCTCAGAGGTATCAATTGAATTTTTCAGCAGTCCGTTATAGCCGGCCACCAGAGCAGCACAAAAACACGTGATGCCCCACCCCCCCCCCCCCCCCCCCCCCACCCCCAAAAAAAAAAAAAAAAAATAAGGGCAATCGGGGGGGGGGGGTCCTTTAAATGCACGCGGGTTGATACTTTACAGACACTCTCTCTCTCTTTCTCTCTCTCTCTCTCTCTCAATCAGCACACCCGGGAATAGCAATTATTTTAATAACATATATAACTAGTATATAAATACTGTATTTTTTGGTATTATTATTATTTTTCTTAATATAAAGTCGACATGAGCCCGGACTGCGGCGTTGCGTTTTTGCGCTCGCTTTTCCTTCTCTTGGTGTGCGGCGGCGGTGTGGATGAAATCCAAGCAGACGGTGAGTAACAGCATCCTTCTAATAGAGACTCACAGCTTGCAGTTTGCACGGTGACGGTGTGTCAGAATATCCTTCTAATAGAGACTCACAGCTTGCAGTTTGCACGGTGTGTAAGAATATCCTTCTAATAGAGACTCACAGCTTGCAGTTTGCACGGTGTGTCAGAATATCCTTCTAATAGAGACTCACAGCTTGCAGTTTGCACGGTGTGTCAGAATATCCTTCTAATAGAGACTCACAGCTTGCAGTTTGCACGGTGACGCTGTGTCAGAATATCCTTCTAATAGAGACTCACAGCTTGCAGTTTGCACGCTGTGTCAGAATATCCTTCTAATAGAGACTCACAGCTTGCAGTTTGCACGGTGTGTCAGAATATCCTTCTAATAGAGACTCACAGCTTGCAGTTTGCACGGTGACGCTGTGTAAGAATAATAGATCTAATTTTGTAGTTTTGTAAAATATGCATGTGTGTATTTGAATGGACGCGAGTGTGACGTGTATCTGCAGCTGTGACGTGTCGTGACCGGACTGATGTCTGCGTGTTTCTCGTGCTTGTGTTTTTCAGGTCCCCACTGGTCTTACACAGGTGAGGCGGTTTGATCTGAGCGAGCGACCCCGTGTGCCGCGCCCTGCACGGAGAGAGCGACCCCGCTGTGGGAGAATGCTGTAGCCAGTCGCTGTCTTTCTTCCCTTCTTTCTTTCTTTTTATTTTTCTCTCTTTCTCTATTTTCTTTCTTTCTTTCTTTCTTTCTTTCTTTCTTTCTTTCTTTCTTTCTTTCTTTCTTTCTTTCCATTCTCAAAATCAGCCTCACGGGCAGCATTTCAACAATAAAAGACTTTGTTTTTTCCTCAGAATTATGCAGATTTTAAACTGCATTTATGAAGTAACTTTTGTCTCTTTATTTGCCGCTCGCCCCAGTTTTCCACGGCTGACAACTCCAATTAGACCCGCAGTGGCGTTTTTGCAACATTGTAAAAACCTCTTTTAATAACGCATGGTTTGCTCCTGAGCTAATCTCTCTCTCTCTCTCTCTCTCTCTCTCTCTCTCTCTCTCTCTCTCTCTCTCTCTCTCTCTCTCTCTCTCTCTCTATCTCTCGCTCATTCTCAATCTCTCTCTCGCTCATTCTCTCTCTCTCTCTCTCTCTCTATCTCTCTCTCTCTCTCTCTATCTCTCGCTCATTCTCAATCTCTCTCTCGCTCATTCTCTCTCTCTCTCTCTCTCTAAAAAGTCCATCAAATGACTAATTAATAAGAAAACAAACAGCACTGCCGAACCTCTCATCTCCCCTTTCCTTCTCCTCTCATCTCCCCCTCTCCTCTCCTCTCTCATCTCCCTGCTCCTCTCCTCCCCTCTTCTCAGAGTCCCATGGTCAGTCTCAATGGCCCGAGTTGTTCCCCCACTGTGGGGGTCTCTCTCAGTCCCCAGTGAATATCGATACTGACTGTGTCAAGCTGGACCCCTCTCTGCGCCCCGTCGAACCCCAGGGGTACAGCACCCTGAGCAGCGACTTCTTCACTCTGGAAAACAACGGCCATTCGGGTGAGCAGCGACTCCGACTCGGGTTCAAATCCAGCGTGTTTCTCAAGGAGAGAACCAGGGTGAACTAACCTTTATAAGAGTGTCCCACAGTCAAAGCACAGCACAGTGTGATACAGTGACAGCATGGGGAAGCATAGGCAAGCATTGTGAAGCACAGACCAAACATACCTCTCTGTTCTTTACAATGCTTCCCTATGCTTTACCAGACCTCTCTGTGCTTTACAATGCTTCCCTATGCTTTACCAGACCTCTCTGTGCTTTACAATGCTTCCCTATGCTTTACCAGACCTCTCTGTGCTTTACAATGCTCCCCTATGCTTTACCAGACCTCTCTGTGCTTTACAATGCTTGCCTATGCTTTACCAGACCTCTCTGTTCTTTACAATGCTTCCCTATGCTTTACCAGACCTCTCTGTGCTTTACAATGCTCCCCTATGCTTTACCAGACCTTTCTGTGCTTTACAATGCTTGCCTGTGCACTACCATGCTTTCACTGTGCTGTGCTGTCTCTGTGGGACACTGTTTGGAGGCAGTCTCGCGGTGCGTTGCCAGGTTTGCAGTCCTGGCTGTCAGACAGATCCGGCCCAGATGGTCTTCAGGAAGCAGGCAGAGGGGCCCGGTGAGAAGCAGAGCCACACTGTGTGTGTGTGTGTGTGTGTGTGTGTGTGTGTGTGTGTTTGTGTGTGTGTGTGCGTGTCTGTGCGTGTGTGTGTGTGTGTGTGTGTGTGTGTGTCTGAATGTCCTTACCTTTTAATATTATTACTCAAATATCCTCTCTCCTCTCCCTCTCCTCTCTCCCATCTCCCTCTTTCTCACCTCTCTTCCCTCACCATCTCTCCTCTCCTCCCTCTCCTCTCCTCTCTCCTCCTCTCTAGTTCAGATGTCTCTGCCGAGCTCCATGTCTCTGTCTCAGAGGTTCACTGCTGTCCAGCTGCACCTGCACTGGGGGAGCAGGGGTAACGGGGCGGGGTCAGAGCACCTCATCAACTGGCAGGCCAGCCTGGCGGAGGTGGGTACCCCCAAACTGACAACCCCCCCGCCGTGGGGTAACCCTGCAATGATTCAGTCCTGCTTCACAGTCATTGCTGAGATTTCAGCCTGATCTCCCCTCTCCCTTTCCCTCTCTCCACCTCCCCTCTCTCTCACTCTCTGCCACCCTTCTCTCCACCTCTCCCCCTCCCTCTCCCTCTCTCCACCTCCCCTCTCCCTCTCTCCACCTCCCCTCTCTCCCTCCCTCTCCCTCTCCCTCTCCCCCTCCCTCTCTCCCTCCCTCTCCCTCTCCCTCTCCCCCTCCCTCTCTCCCATCCCTCACTCCCCTCTCCCTCTCTGCTGATAAAATGAAATGTGTGGAGTCAGCTCCCCGACCCCCCTCTCTCTAACCCCTGAACCAGAGAGTGGTGCTCGTGTCCTTCCCATTGGGTGAGTCCGAGTACCCCCTAAATACACCCTCCCCCACCCTGAGTTAGCACACCGGGGTCCCATTCTACCAGCCTCACCCCATTGTAGTGCTATTGAAGATCATTCAGGAAGGGTATAGCGAGCACACTGGGGTCCCATTCTACCAGCCTCACCCCATTGTAGTGCTATTGAAGATCATTCAGGAAGGGTATAGTGAGCACACTGGGGTCCCATTCTACCAGCTTCACCCCATTGTAGTGCTATTGAAGATCATTCAGGAAGGGTATAGTGAGCACACTGGGGTCCCATTCTACCAGCCTCACCCCATTGTAGTGCTATTGAAGATCATTCAGGAAGGGTATAGTGAGCACACTGGGGTCCCATTCTACCAGCCTCACCCCATTGCAGTGCTATTGAAGATCATTCAGGAAGGGTATAGTGAGCACACTGGGGTCCCATTCTACCAGCCTCACCCCATTGTAGTGCTATTGAAGATCATTCAGGAAGGGTATAGTGAGCACACTGGGGTCCCATTCTACCAGCCTCACCCCATTGTAGTGCTATTGAAGATCATTCAGGAAGGGTATCATGAGCACACTGGGGTCCCATTCTACCAGCCTCACCCCATTGCAGCTGCCCTATACTTGTGCTGCCATTGCCCCTCAGTGTAACACAGAGCCACTGCAGTGCTGCTCTCTGCATTGTGATTGCAGATGGTTTGGGAATGGTATCAATGTTTGTTTTGTTTTGTGCTAATGCAGTGTGTTTAGGGGGGGTGAGGGAGGAGGGGGGAGGGGTGAGGGAGGAGGAGGAGGGGGGCGAGGGAGGAGGGGGGGCGAGAGAGGAGGGGGGGGGGGGCATGCCCTGAAATCAGGACGCTTTTCAAAGCGCTGTGGGAGTCCGTTCCAAGCCGATAGGGTGGTTGCATCATCTCATCATTGCAGAGGAACAATGAGCTGTGTGTCTGAATCCACGTCCTGATTAGGAGCTCAGTCTGATCAGCGTTTTCAAAGAGACCTCTTTCACAAACTGGACTTTCAACCACCAGCTGAGCTGCTAATCCGCTCCAGGGTTCAAAACAAAATCCCCTCCGGCATTTTTGGATCGGTACCACAGTACACTTGCACGGCTGTTCTGCAGCCCCTCCCCCTCATGTTTTTCCCAGGGTCATACAATGCATTTTGTTTACCATTGTTTGCCATGTTTAGAAATATGCTTTACCAGACCTCTCTGTGCTTTACAATGCTTCCCTATGCTTTACCACACCTCTCTGTGCTTTACAATGCTTCCCTATGCTTTACCAGACCTCTCTGTGCTTTACAATGCTTCCCTATGCTTTACCAGACCTCTCTGTGCTTTACAATGCTTCCCTATGCTTTACCAGACCTCTCTGTGCTTTACAATGCTTCCCTATGCTTTACCAGACCTCTCTGTGCTTTACAATGCTTCCCTATGCTTTACCAGACCTCTCTGTGCTTTACAATGCTTCCCTATGCTTTACCAGACCTCTCTGTGCTTTACAATGCTTGCCTATGATTTACCAGACCTCTCTGTGCTTTACAATGCTTCCCTATGCTTTACCAGACCTCTCTGTGCTTTACAATGCTTCCCTGTGCTTTACCACACCTCTCTGTGCTTTATCACACTTTGCTGTGCTTTTACTGCAGGAAATGTTCCCTCCAGTCCAGGGCAAGCTCTCATACAGTTTATCTGTGCATTAAAATACATTTTTAAGATAATCTTTTTTTTTTTATCATGTATTACTGCAGATGTCAGAGTTGTATATTCGATTGGTAAGTAATTGCATTATTATTATTATTATTATTTTTTACGATCAGATGTTACTTTGCTGTTTTAATTGATCTTTGGAAAGGGCTGATGATGAAATCAGATGTTTGGTGATTCTAATCGTGTTTGTTTTCTCGATAGGGGAGACCATCGCAGTCATCGCTGGAGTCCTGTTTGGAGCTCTGGGCATCATTATCACGGCTCACTTCATTATCAAAAGCATACGGTAAGCGCGGCCTCTCTCATCCCTGCCTTTATATGGGGAGCAACAATTCACCCTCATCTAAAGAGGTCTGCAGACAGAAGCACAGTGAACGGTCTCTCTTGATACTATGGGGAGGAGCGACTTGGATTCTGGGGTGCGGGGCAGGCGGGTGGGGTGGGGTGGGGGTGTTCAGTTAGGGGAGCAGTCCTCATCTGCGCATGTCGCTTATTGTGGTCGCTTTGGGACGAGAGTCCCTCACCCCCGCTACAGCAATCGCTCTCGCTGCAGTGACCCGCCGCTCAGTCTAATCCTGCTAAACTAACTTTTCTGTTTGTAGTTCCTCTTCCAGTTGGGACGAGAGCCCCTCACCCCCGCTACAGCAATCGCTCTCGCTGCAGTGACCCGCCGCTCAGTCTAATCCTGCTAAACTAACTTTTCTGTTTGTAGTTCCTCTTCCAGTTGGGATGTTCTGCCGGACAGTATCACGTCATCGGCCAGATTCAGGTTACCACACCCGTACATATTAAAAATAAATAATAATAATAATACATAGCTGTCCTATAGTAATACATAGCCTAGAATAATACATAGCTGTCCTATAGTAATATATAGCTGCCCTATAATATATAGCTCTCCTATAGTAATATAGCTGCCTTATAATACATAGCTGTCCTATAGTAATATATAGCTGTCCTACAGTAATATATAGCTCTCCTATAATATATAGCTGTCCTATAGTAATACATATTTATTCAAAACAACATCATATTTAATAGTCACGGTATGGAATGCATATATACTGCATGGTATCTGTACGCTCTGTTTTAAAGGAACATCCTTTATTATTATTATTATTATTATTATTAAGTATTTTACACTAATATTGAACTACCTTTAACTGTAATTATAAAATAAAACTGAAAACCAGATCAATCGATCAGACAGCCTTTGAAAGTTTAACCCTGCCTGGTTTAACAACAAAAAAACAAAACCAGCGCCACATTTAAACAGGAATGTAAAGGTAATCCCACAGAGGAAGGAAAGGCGCGTTGTGCTACAGCAGGTGGTTCTTTCAACACTGCACATCCCAGACCTTGATAATGAATGGAAGCGAGCGACAGAAAATGAACACAGGAACTATTTTGGCAGCTATGCGATTAATTTGAATCGCACCGATGTATTTATTATTATTATTATTATTATTATTATTATTATTAATAATAATTACATTTGTTTTGTTTTTTCGGAACAGGTCGAAAAAACATGAAGAGCCCAAACAGGAAGTGGTTTACAAGACCTCTAACCTGGAAGAGGAAGTTGTCCAACAGCTGGAACACCAACAGCCTTGAACTTTCACCTTTGATCGGGAAGATGTATATATTTTTAGTTTTTTTTTTTGGGAGGGGGGGGGGGGAAATATCAGGACATTATTGCTATTAGAGTCTGGTCAGCAGTGCCATTATTGTAATTTTACTATTAATGAATCATTTAGCAGACGCATTTATCCATAGCGATTTACTGAGACTAGGGGGGTGAACTCTGCATCATCAACAACTGCTGCTGCTGCTGCTGCAGAGTCACTTCCAATAGGAGCTCGTTTGTTTTATGTCTCATCTGAAGGACGGAGCACAAGGAGGTCTCTCTGCTCCGAATCAGATGCTAACCGTATAAAGTCATATAATGCTACTTGTAATGTAACGCAGGCACGGTAACGAACAAATCAGCTTTGCAGGCAGAGTGCTCTCCTCACATTATTCTACAGTTAAAAAGAAAAGATGCCTTTAATTATTCATTCTATTATCATTATGAGACTGTTGATGCAAATAAAAAAAAAAATCATAAATACATTCTGTTTAAATTATAAAGAGTGATCTACGTATGTATTTATTTCTTGATAAGGTCCAGGTTTGGAATACATCGTTCAGTTCAGCGTCAGGAGAGAGAGAGAGAGAGAGAGAGAGAGAGAGAGAGAGAGAGAGAGAGAGAGAGAGAGAGAGAGAGAGAGAGAGAGAGAGAGAGAGAGCGAGCGAGCGCTCTTGGCTTTGTGAGAAACACACACAATGAAATACAGAGCTTGCTAAGACTTTGCACAGCATCTCTGATTACTGTGTGTTTACAGGAGCGACTTTGTTAAAGCACGTGTGCTTAAGACATCGCTGCCATGTTATTCTGCACAGCTACAACGTCCTTGGTGTGGAAAGACAGCTGCATGAGAAATGCAAGCACAGATTTGCATCAGAAAAAGAACCGGGGTTAGGGTTAGGTTTGTATCCCAGCAAAAGAGATTCACATTCAGTATATCGTGACTGCGCAGAATAACATGGACAGCGAGTTATTATCATGCAAACGTCGAAACAGAAGTAAAAAATAAATAATAAATTGGACCAGCAGAGAGAGAAATAAAAATCAAACAGAAACGTCTTCTAGTGAAACAAACACACACAAAAAAAGTCTTTAATAGCATCTACTGTAACTTTGTTTTGTTTACATGATGGCTGACAAAACATACATCCGTTTACTTCATATTTACAAAATCATAACTTTCTATGTAATGCCCGCAGACGCAGCGCACGACGCCTTGATGCTCAGTAGTAGTTTCTTTTTTTCTTTCTTTGAAAGACAGATTATTTATCAAAGTGAGATTTGTAGTTTTTATTTTGTCAAAAATGATACTGATTCTCTACAAAAGAATCCTGTTGTATTAAATCCTATTTTCTTTACTATTTGATGGTGTTTGCAATCATTCTTTGATCCAATATTGAATCAACAGACCCCAGACACTGCAAAACAGTAAATAATAATAATAATATTACTAATAAATAATATTTGTATAATATGTTATAAAACACATATCATATTTATGGCGTGTCTTATTAATATAATCTTATAACACAGAGCTCTATCCACACAGCTTTAACCCGTGAATTGTGTTTTCAAAGTCTAGTTTTTATTAATAAAATCAAGTTTGCTATTCCTGAAACCTGTTCTTAACGAAACCCGCCAACAGTCCAGAACAGTTACAGGAATATCAAACTGGATTTTGCAGGGCTGGGAATGAGACTCCTATTGCACAGCAGTGTCACCCAGTCCAGGTTTTACTGCTACCAGCTTGATCAGCCCCCAGTGTGTCTAGGTAACAAGCTCAGGTGTGTGTGATTATTAAACTCACAGTGAAACCAGGACTGGATCACACTGCTGTGCAGCGGGAGTCTGATTCCCATCCATGCTTTATTCATAAGGAAGACTTGAAATACCTGGATATATCTGGGGGTCTGTGCCTCGCTGTAACCTTCCTTTAAGAAGTTATCATCATTATTATATATTTACATTAAACAAATACCCACCCACTTTGTTTTCTTAAGCTGAACACCTGAGTCATTCAGCAGACGCTTTTATCCAAAGCGACTTACAGAGACTAGGAGGGTGAACTCTGCTTCATCATCAACTGCTGCTGCTGCTGCTGCTGCAGAGTCACTTCCAATAGGAGCTCGTTTGTTTGACGTCTCATCTGAAGGACGGAGCACAAGGAGGTGAAGCGACTTGTCTTTGAAGTGTCTTTTTTTTTTTTTTTCATCCAGCTAAAGGACTCGAAGTCCGAAACGTCCCAATATCATTGATAATCAATTGTTCACATTTTACAAAACAGGACCCGTAAAAATATACATTTAAATCGAAAACGTTCCAGTTTCTCTCAACCACGTCTCTCTCTGGACTCAAAACTCTTTATTTTCGTTCACAAGCGAAACCACCGCAGTAAAACGCCCTTGGAAATGATTCCCCCCCCCCCCCAAACAAATCGACACTTGAAAAACGAGAAATAAAACGAGACAAAATGTACACGACCGCTTTCTCTCTCTCTCTGCGACGTCTTTCGTTTTGTCCGATTTTATTACAGAAGTGTTTCTGTTTTGTGTTTTCTCTGTACCAGCACCTCGCCTCTGTCCATTATAATGTGCAGCACGGCTCCCTCTGGTGGCCAGATCAGGAATAGTTGCGAAAGTTCTACTTAGTCCATTTTGCAGGGATGGGAATCAGACTCCTGTTGCACAGCAGTGTGATCCAGTCCAGGTTTTACTGCTACCAGCTTGATCAGCCCCAGTGTGTCTAGCTAACAAGCTCAGGTGTGTCTGATTATTAAACTCACAGTGAAACCAGGACTGGATCAAACTGCTGTGCAGCGGGAGTCTGATTCCCATCCCTGGTTTGTTGGTGGCCTTGTCCTCTGCAGTGCTGCCTGTCTCAATTGCTTGTATGAACTGGACAGGCACTTTCTTAGTCCTCCGAGGGGGCCTGGAGAGCTGAATAGACCACCACGCGATCGTCAATTTTCTGTTTGCCTGTCGGAGGAGAGGAGAGGGGGAGGAGCGGAGAGGGGGAGGAGAGGAGGAATAGAAGAGAATTAAGTCAACACGCATTTTTTTTTTTTTAAATGATCATGGAAAGAGAAAGCAGTTTGAAATGTCATTGATTTTGCTTCCTTTACAATAAATAATAAAAAAACGGGCTAGACCCGCACCCCCGCATCATCATCATCATCATCATCTTCACCTGGCTTTGCTGAGCCTGTCTGGAGACTCCTAACTGCCCACCCCTGTGGAGTTCAGAGGAGGAACTCTACACTGCGAGGGTGTCGCAAACGTGTGTGTGTGTATGTGAGTAAGTCTTGTGTGTGTCAGTGTATAGTGTGTGTGTCAGTGTATAGTGTGTGTGTAAGTCTTGTGTGTGTCAGTGTATAGTGTGTGTGTCAGTGTATAGTGTGTGAGTAAGTCTTGTGTGTGTCAGTGTATAGTGTGTGTGTCAGTGTATAGTGTGTGAGTAAGTCTTGTGTGTGTCAGTGTATAGTGTGTGTGTCAGTGTATAGTGTGTGAGTAAGTCTTGTGTGTGTCAGTGTATAGTGTGTGTGTGTAAGTCTTGTGTGTGTCAGTGTATAGTGTGTGTGTGTAAGTCTTGTGTGTGTCAGTGTATAGTGTGTGAGTAAGTCTTGTGTGTGTCAGTGTATAGTGTGTGTGTGTAAGTCTTGTGTGTGTCAGTGAATAGTGTGTGTACGTCTTGTGTGTGTCCGTCTTGTGTGTGTCAGTGTATAGTGTGTGTGTCAGTGTATAGTGTGTGTGTCAGTGTATAGTGTGTGAGTAAGTCTTGTGTGTGTCAGTGTATAGTGTGTGTGTCAGTGTATAGTGTGTGAGTAAGTCTTGTGTGTGTCAGTGTATAGTGTGTGTGTGTAAGTCTTGTGTGTGTCAGTGTATAGTGTGTGTACGTCTTGTGTGTGTCCGTCTTGTGTGTGTCAGTGTATAGTGTGTGTGTCAGTGTATAGTGTGTGTGTCAGTGTATAGTGTGTAAGTCTTGTGTGTGTCAGTGTATAGTGTGTGTGTCAGTGTATAGTGTGTGTGTCAGTGTATAGTGTGTGTACGTCTTGTGTGTGTCCGTCTTGTGTGTGTGTCAGTGTATAGTGTGTGTGTGTAAGTCTTGTGTGTGTCAGTGTATAGTGTGTGTGTGTGTAAGTCTTGTGTGTGTCAGTGTATAGTGTGTGTACGTCTTGTGTGTGTCCGTCTTGTGTGTGTCAGTGTATAGTGTGTGTGTGTAAGTCTTGTGTGTGTCAGTGTATAGTGTGTGTGTGTGTGTAAGTCTTGTGTGTGTCAGTGTATAGTGTGTGTGTGTGTGTCCGTCTTGTGTGTGTGTCAGTGTATAGTGTGTGTGTGTAAGTCTTGTGTGTGTCAGTGTATAGTGTGTGTGTGTAAGTCTTGTGTGTGTCAGTGTATAGTGTGTGTGTGTAAGTCTTGTGTGTGTCAGTGTATAGTGTGTGTGTGTAAGTCTTGTGTGTGTCAGTGTATAGTGTGTGTGTGTGTGTGTGTGTAAGTCTTGTGTGTGTCTGCTTGCGTATACTTTGCCTCTAGCATGAGGTGGCCTTTGACACCTCTGAACCAAATTACAATGTGGACGGACCACGGCTCCCATCAGCCTTGAATCGCAGCCCCACCCCTGTACCCCTGTACCCCCCGGTCCAGGTCAGGGCGCTCACAGGTAAAGCAGCGCTGCAGGGTGCGGACGGACCCCCCAGCCGTGCTGAAGGCCCACGCGGCCGTGCCCGCGGTGAGGAGGTAGATGGGGACGAGACTCGTCTCATACCAGGGGCACAGGAAGGTCTGCGGAGAGACACACACACAGAGAGAGACCAGCGTCACTACAGGGCAGTAACAAGACTCCTACTGTACAGCAGCAGTGTGGAGTAGTGGTGAGGGCTCTGGACTCTTGACCGGAGGGTCGTGGGTTCAATCCCAGGTGGGGGACACTGCTGCTGTACCCTTGAGCAAGGTACTTTACCTAGATTGCTCCAGTGAAAACCCAACTGTATAAATGGGGAATTGTATGTAAAAAAATAATGTGATATCTTGTAACAATTTGCCCTGGATAAGGGTGTCTGCTAAGAAATAAATAATAATAATAATAATAATAATATTGCACAGCAGTGTGATCCAGTCCAGGTTTCACTGCTACCAGCTTGATCAGCCCCACTGTGTCTAGCTAACAAGCTCAGGTGTGTCTGATTATTAAACTCCTAGTGAAATCAGGACTGGATTCCAAGTCTGATTCCATCAACAGTGCTTCACGATATTTAGACCGACGCTGCAATTACTGTTTTTTTTTTTTTAATTTTTGTAAAAATTAAAAATCTAATAAAAAACAAAACACACATGCGAGCCCCTCCATGCACCAGCAAGAGGGAACTGGGATCTCACCAGTGCTGAGGTGACGAGGTGGGAGACCACCACTCCCATACCAGCCAGCCACTTCCCCCGCTCGCACGCGTCGAAGAAAATCACCCCCCAGAAAGTGTGCAGCAGCACCAGCGCCATCGTGAGGAAAGCTGGGGTACAGCAGGAGAGAGACGAGAGGGAAGGAAGAGGGGGAGTCACCACAAAGCAACAACAGGAACGCGCCCATGCACAGCTCTGGATAAAAGACTTGCATCACATAGAATATTAGAATTGATACGTCATTTAAAAATATATCACATAAATAAATACATACAGAAATAAATAAATGCAAGTATAATTGATCTTATTTATCATCAACATGGAAGTCAAAAGAAACTTAAAAATGATATCACTTATAAAAAAAATAAAAGTCTACCAGCAGGAAGCCATAATAGTAGTTCAGTATTTCATGATAGATTTCCAAATGTCACTTTTTTCAATTTGTCAGTTTTTTTTGGTAAGTATGTATGCGGAAAAAACTACAGAAAAGCAGCATGAGCCAATTATTCGATTATCGCAACGCAGCCCTCCACAGAAATCAGGGCGAGGGTCTCTGGTGTGGATCGGGGGGCTGATTCACCGTTCAGAGTGAAGTAAGAAACAGCTGCTTGGGTTTGTGTGGATCGCTGATCTCCACAGAGTCTCAGGAAAGCAGCATGAAATCATCACAAACTCAAGCAGCTGTTTCTTAATTCACTCTGAACGGTGAATCAGCCCCCCGATCCACACCAGAGACCCTCGCCCTGATTTCTGCAGAGACCTCCATCCTATGAACCGAATAATGAATGGGTGCAGCTCTGGTGAGCTTTGCTCTTGAACCCGTGTCCGAGGCCGGGCGTCACTGACCGGAGGTGATGAAGAAGTGGGGGGAGTCTCCGTGTATGCCCACGATCCCGGGACCCAGCGAGTCCGTCAGGATGTTAACTCCGGAGAAGGCACCGCTGATCAGCCCGAACGCCAGCCCCGACACTGAGCAGGAACACAGGCATGTTGCAATTCAAAATGCATTTCATTAAAACTGCATCCAGATCCTAGCAGCTGAATGATCTCAAGTCAGTCCCTGGATCCCAGTGATTCAGATTCAACTGCATGTGCTTTTACTGTGGGAAACTTTTATAAGGGTTAGTTTACCTCTCTGTGCTTTACAATGCTTCATTATGCTTTACCACACCTCTCTGTGCTTTACAATGCTTCCCTATGCTTTACCAGACCTCTCTGTGCTTTACAATGCTTCCCTATGCTTTAGCAGACCTCTCTGTGCCTTACAATGCTTCCCTATGCTTTACCAGACCTCTCTGTGCTTTGCAATGCTTCCCTATGCTTTACCAGACCTCTCTGTGCTTTACAATGCTTCCCTATGCTTTACCAGGCCTCTCTGTGCTTTACAATGCTTCCCTATGCTTTACCAGACCTCTCTGTGCTTTACAATGCTTCCCTATGCTTTACCAGACCTCTCTGTGCTTTACAATGCTTCCCTATGCTTTACCAGACCTCTCTGTGCTTTACAATGCTTCCCTATGCTTTACCAGACCTCTCTGTGCTTTACAATGCTTCCCTATGCTTTACCAGACCTCCCTGTGCTTTACAATGCTTTCCTGTGCTTTACCAGACCTCCCTGTGCTGTGCTTTTACTGCAGGACACTTAAGGGAAGCCTTGATTGGTCTCTTACCGTACGCCATCTGCTGGAGAGAGATGGGAGACCTGCCGTCCTCACTGATAGATGCTAGCCCTTGATCAGCCTTCCTAGAGAGAGAGAGAGAGAGAGAGAGAGAGAGAGAGAGAGAGAGAGAGAGAGAGAGAGAGAGAGAGAGAGAGAGAGAGAGAGAGAGAGAGAGAGAACATTTAAATACAGTACATTAAAATGATTTTTAGTTTGTGATTCTAGCAGACGCTTTCATCCAGAGCGACTTACAGAGACTAGGAGGGTGAACTCTGCATCACCAACAACTGCTGCTGCTGCTGCTGCAGAGTCACTTCCAATAGGAGCTCGTTTGTTTTACGTCTCATCCGAAGGACGGAGCACAAGGAGGTGAAGCGACTTGTCTTTGAAGTGTCTTTTTTTTTTTTCCATCCAGCTAAAGGACTCGAAGTCCGAAACGTCCCAATATCATTGATTATCAATTGTTCACATTTTACAAAACAGGACCCGTAAAAATATACATTTAAATCGAAAACGTTCCAGTTTCTCTCAACCACGTCTCTCTCTGGACTCAAAACTCTTTTTTTTTCGTTCACAAGCGACACCACCGCAGTAAAACGCCCTTGGAAATGATTTCCCCCCCCCAAACAAATCGACACTTGAAAAACGAGAAATAAAACGAGACAAAATGTATACGACCGCATTCTCTCTCTCTCTCTTTTTTACGTCTCATTTGAAGGACGGTGGAGTGACTTGCTCAGGGTCACGCACACACACACACACACACACACACACACACACACACACACACAGGGAGTCAGTGGCTGAGCCGGGATTTGAACCTCCTGGTATCGAGACCCCTTTCTCTAACTTAAGTGTCTGTTAAATGACTAATTCACCATCATCACCTTCATAATAATAATAATAATAATAATAATAATAATAATAATAATAATAATAATAACAGTAATAATAATAATGATGGAGTCGTTGACACACTTGAGCAGCTTGTAGTTGGCGAAGCGGAAGGCCTCCTGCAGCAGCACCGACACGGCCGCCCCAAAAACAAGCAGCCCGGACTGGAGACTGGGGTTTCCACGATCACTGAGCTGCACCCCGACAAACCACACGAGAGAGCCCAGCAGCACAGACACCAGCCAGAAGAACGACCTGGGGGAGGGGGAGGAGAGGGGGAGGGGGGAGGGGGAAGAGGGGAGGGAACAGTAGGGTAAAATTAACAGGTACTTTAATTTAAATATCTGATTAATTATAGATTAAACACTTTTGGAAATGACGGATTAATAAAAATAAATAAATAAAAAAATCCTACTGTAAACGTACAGCGTGTGAAGCGATTACATTTAGAAACATTTAAAAGAACCTCAATAAATTCAACAACAAACTGCTGTGAAGCCTTTCTCGGCGTGTTCAAGGTCTGCAGTTTATTATATTATTATTATTATTATTATTATTATTATTATTAATATGAAACAAGCAGCTGCACGCAGTCTGCTGAAAACGCGCGACACCTGTCGACTGATAAAGAAGTTAAGAGAAATAACGAAAAAGTATTGTTTTCTCTACTAGAAAACTGTAGTTTGCTAATTTTAAGATTATATATATATATATATAATGTGTGTGTGTGTTGTGCATGTGGCTAATTTTGAGCAGAGTAAGAACAAGGCGAGCAGAAGCCAAAGACGCTAAAAATTACAAAGATATCTATCGGGAACAGTGTTGCGAACTACCAGAAACACTATAATAATAATAATAATAATAATAATAATAATAATAATAATACATTTATAACAACACCACAAAGCAAAGACCCGCCTTTCTTTGCGAGTTTGAGAAAAACAACAAACAAAAAAAACACAACAGTAACTGGTCGCTTTTATATGGTCGTAAAAAGACATGACACAATAATAATAATAACATTTAAAAATACGAATAAACTAAATTAAAACTCACCCTGCAACGAGTATTATGATTCTCAACGGATCGACCGCTACCGTCAGTGTAAACAACGCAAAAGCCGGGCCAAACGCAATGAAAGCACAGCCGACAAACACCGCCAGCCCCATTGTCCGTACCCGAAGAGCCTTCCGTGCAAAACTTAAACAAAATAATCCAAAATCAAACAAAAAACAACAACAACGAGACGCGTTTTACCCTTCCTCTTTCGGCATGTTTGTAGATTTCTGCTTCCGACCTACAAACACAGCATCACGCCGGCGAGGGGCGGGGCGAAAACCTGCCCTCCTGACCAATCAGCTGCGGCAACGCCAGATTGCTGATGTCGTAGCCCAATGGGAGAGGGGCGGGACGGAGTAGGCGGGCGTTCTTTGTTCTTCTACTGCGCATGCGTCCCCCCCGCCCCACCCTAGGTTACAGGTGCATCATGGGAGTTGTAGTTTTTCTTTTAATCTGTACATTGCAATTCGAGGCACACACAAGCGGGAAGTTTGTATGTAAAATGTTGAATAGAAGTAAATAAATAAATAAAGGAAACACAACTACAAATAAGTAAGCAGTCTGGGACGCTTCCGAGTTTAATAAAGCACAATATTATCTGAAATGTCAGTACTGTGCAAGAAAATAGAACAAAAAAAAAAGTGACAATGCATTTTTAGTGTCGGTGTGAAACGTGCTGCTTTCCAGCGACTGTTTGTTCTTGATTTGAAATGTAATAATTTGACCCTCCGATACAGAGACTCCCAAAGGCTGAGCGTTTAAGGATGCGGGTCAAAGACGTGACTTAGTATAGGGAAGCATTGTAAAGCACAGAGAGGTCTGGTAAAGCATAGGGAAGCATTGTAAAGCACAGAGAGGTCTGGTAAAGCATAGGGAAGCATTGTAAAGCACAGAGAGGTCTGGTAAAGCATAGGGAAGCATTGTAAAGCACAGAGAGGTCTGGTAAAGCATAGGGAAGCATTGTAAAGCACAGAGAGGTGTGGTGAAGCATAGGGAAGCATTGTAAAGCACAGAGAGGTCTGGTAAAGCATAGGGAAGCATTGTAAAGCACAGAGAGGTCTGGTAAAGCATATTGATAAACAAGGCAAAGCAGATTAAGCGATGGTAAATGCACGGGGGGAGGGGACTGCAAAAATACTGTGCAAAAAAATACAGTTTCCTAGGGGATTAACTGCACTGCCCAACAAAGAGGGAATCCGCACAAGCCAGCAGTGTAACAGAATCCTGCTCCCCGGAATCTACAATGAAGACGTTTTATTTTACAAATGTATAGGAACCCTGCAACCCTTCACCCCCCCACCCCCATCTTAAAACATCTTTCTGCTGCCCCCCCCCCCCTCCATCACATCACACACATGCCTTTTCCTGTCACTTTACATCAATACTGGACACCCCCCCTAGTCCCAGTCAAGGCTTTACAATCCATTCTCCTACCTCTTATTGAGCTTGTTACCTACACACACTGGGGCTGATCAAGCTCCTAGTAAAACCTGGACTGGGTGACACTGCTGTGCAATAGGAGTCTCCCATCTCTGATCTATCTTTATAAATATCCCACTCTACCACCAATACACTGTTGCTGTCCCCTATAAAATCAGCTAAAAACCTCCTTCAACCAACGACTATCTATCTACAGGGATGGGAATCAGACTCCCGCTGCACAGCAGTGTGATCCAGTCCTGGTTTCACTGAGTTTAATAATCAGACACACCTGAGCTTGTTAGCTAGACACACTGGGGCTGATCAAGCTGGTAGCAGTAAAACCTGGACTGGGTGACACTGCTGTGGACGACAGATATACTTATGTTGGTGTTAATAAGAGGTAAGCTAATGGGCTCCACAGCCTTGGCTAGTCCTCTGTTCAACCCTCTCATACTCTACAACAAACCCCCCACATTGTTAATAACTCCCCCCCCCGATTCCTGTTTCCAATTTCCAATTCCATTTCCAACGCCTTTTTAAAAATCAATTCCCAATTCTCAATTTCCTTTTTTTTCAAAATCAATTCCTTACGAAGGGATTGGAATTGATATTTTAGCGATGCAGTAATAATAATAATAATAATAATAATAATAATAATAAGAATGATAATAATAATAATAATAATAATAATAATAATAATAATAATAATAATAATAATAATAATAATAATGATTTGTGATCGTTCACCTGCTTTCATGTCATTTGAAGCTGGTTTTTAAATCACCTCTGTTGTGAGAAGCTCATTTTAACACAACGCTGTTGCTGAAATCGGCAATTCTGATCAATGGCGAGGTGTTTGGAATTGATTAAAAGGGGGGGTGGGAATTGGGAAACTGGGGGCTCGTCCGGGTTACACGGAATACTCGCAGGACTCCGGGAAACGCTCGGAACGCTTCCCGCATACCCTAACATCACGGAACGCCATTCCTCCATTCCGTGCTCAGGATTCCGAGGACCACGCAGTGGGATTGTGGGGCAGATTCTAAAACCGAACACTACTTTGAATCAATGAAGAGGCTGGAACACTGTTGGCAATTATTATGGGCTGTCGTCATCGTCTTCTTCTCTTCCTTCTGCTTCTTCGTCTTACAAAAGCTGTGTCTCTCTGATTTGATTGGATTTGATTTGGGGGGGTGGGGGTGGGGGGGGGGGGGCTGGGTTTATCGGCGCAGCTGTAGCGAAGCTTTGAGTCCCAGGGCTGTCTGCGTTTTCCCGGCGTTTTCTCTCGTTAGACTAACGAACACTTGGAGGTGTTCTTATCGGTCGAGTTCATCTTGACCGCTCGACCTCCGCCACCCTAGACACACAGGGGGGAAAAAACGAAGTTATAACTTGTTTAGAGCAGAATGGGATCAATTCACAGGGCTGGGAATCAGACTCCTATTGCACAGCAGTGTGATCCAGTCCAGGTTTCACTGCTACCAGCTTGATCAGCCCCCAGTGTGTCTAGGTAACAAGCTCAGATGTGTCTGATTATTAAACTCACAGTGAAACCAGGACTGGATCACAGTGCTGTGCAGCGGGAGTCTGATTCCCATCCCCGTGTTCTCTCAGATTGTGAGGCTCGCGGAGGGCGGTAATCAGGGGGCCTTTGCGAGGGAACTTACTGATTTCTTGTCCGATTTCAGAAGGATGTCTCGAGCCAGTTCTACGAAAGACTGAAATCAGGGAGAGGAAAAAATAAGAGTCAATTCCAGCGGGTTATCCGGCTCATCATGCAGATTAATGCTGAAAGGAAAACGGAAGGTAACATTGAAAAGCACCCCGACCCCACCTCCTCCACGTTGATGCTCGACTTGGCGCTCGTTTCGAAGAACCGGATCCCGTGATCCTTCGCCAGCTGGGATCGGGAAAAACAGAGAAAAATAAACACGGGATTAGAGCGGAATGTGATGAGAGAGAGAGAGGTGTGATGAGAGAGATGTGATGAGAGAGAGAGAGAGAGATGTGACGAGAGAGGTGATGAGAGAGAGAGGTGTGATGAGAGAGATGTGATGAGAGAGAGAGAGGTGATGAGAGAGATGTGATGAGAGAGGGAGAGAGAGGTGTGATGAGAGAGATGATCACAGAGCCTCAGAAGAGCTGCTCTAATCAGGCCCCAATGATATCTAAAATAACCACCACCCTGAAAAACAAATACCTGATACACTGGGAGAGCCAAGTAAAATCACAGCATAAATTAGAGTGCTAGCAGAGTTTAAACAGACCATACGCCCTGGCAGAATATCTGGTCAGAGTTAAAGACCAGAAACAAAAACAACTACTGACCAAATACAGATTGAGCGAGCACACATTAGCAATCGAAAAGGGTCGACACAGAGCCACGTGGAGACCCAGAGAGAGGAGATTGTGTGAGCACTGTGAGTTACACCACATAGAGACAGAGCTCCCCTTCCTACTGCACTGCCCCAAACACAAGCTGCTCAGGGACACATTCATACCCAAATTCACGAGGCACATCAGTGACTTCACCCACCTCACAGAAACTGAAAAACTACAAATATTTTTAGGAGAGGTGGGGATAACATGTGCACTAGCTGCTGAATATGTGACTGCCTGCCACAGTCTAAGAGAAACAAATGAACCTGCACTGAAAATTGTCTTTTCATTGTGTCTGTTTATACACTGTACCTGTCTGTTTGTAGGGTTATTCTGCTTTGGCAAAACTTGTTTATTCCTGTCATGCCAATAAAGCTTATTGAATTGAATTGAATTGAATTGAATTGAAATTGAGATGTGACGAGAGAGATGTGATGAGAGAGAGAGGTGTGACACGAGAGAGAGGTGTGATGAGAGAGAGAGATGAGAGAGAGAGATGTGTTGAGAGGGCGCTGTGCTGTGAAGAGAGAGAGGTGTGTTGAGAGGGCGCTGTGCTGTGATGAGAGAGAGGTGTGTTGAGAGGGCGCTGTGCTGTGATGAGAGAGAGGTGTGTTGAGAGGGCGCTGTGCTGTGATGAGAGAGAGAGGTGTGTTGAGAGGGCGCTGTGCTGTGATGAGAGAGAGGTGTGTTGAGAGGGCGCTGTGCTGTGGTGAGAGAGAGGTGTGTTGAGAGGGCGCTGTGCTGTGATGAGAGAGAGGTGTGTTGAGAGGGCGCTGTGCTGTGAAGAGAGAGAGGTGTGTTGAGAGGGCGCTGTGCTGTGATGAGAGAGAGGTGTGTTGAGAGGGCGCTGTGCTGTGATGAGAGAGAGGTGTGTTGAGAGGGCGCTGTGCTGTGATGAGAGAGAGGTGTGTTGAGAGGGCGCTGTGCTGTGATGAGAGAGAGGTGTGTTGAGAGGGCGCTGTGCTGTGGTGAGAGAGCTGACAGGACTCACCTTCTCCCCCGTCTCTCGCGGGACCTTCCTCTTATTCTCGATGTCACACTTGTTACCCAGGAGCATCTTGTTCACCCCCACAGAGGCATTCTGGGAAAAACAGGGGGGGGGGGGGCGCGGGGGGGATGAGACAAAACAGGAATTATAAATGTCCAAATGTACATGAATATTGAACATTTCTGTCAATACATGACATGTAGTGTGTGTGTGTGTGTGTGTGTGTGTGTGTGCGTGTGTGTGTGTGTGTGTGTGTGTGTGTGTCTCTGTGGCTGTGTGTGAGAGTGTGTGTGTGTGTGCGCTCGTCTCTCTTCCTCAGTAATGACATTGTAACTCTGTACCTCTTTGATGCTCTTCATCCAGTTCTGAATGTTCTCGAAGGATTTCTCGTCTGTGATGTCATAGACCAGGATAATCCCCTGAAAAATCACAAGCATCACAATGGAATGAGATCGCTGCTCCAGCGGTTAGAGAAAGGGGCTCGATACCAGGAGGTTCAAATCCCGGCTGAGCCTCCGACTCCCTCTGTGTGTGTGTGTGTGTGTGTGTGCGTGTGCGTGTGCGTGTGCGTGACCCTGAGCAAGTCACTGAACCTCCTTGTGCTCCGTCCTTCGGATGAGACGTAAAACAAACGAGCTCCTATTGGAAGTGACTCTGCAGCAGCAGCAGCAGCAGTTGTTGATGATGCAGAGTTCACCCCCCCTAGTCTCTAAGTCGCTCTGGATAAAAGTGTCTGCTAAATGACTAATTCATCATAATAATAATAACAATAATAATCATAATAATAATCATAATAATAATAATAATAATCGATTCTCTGGACACAGCGCTGTGTAAAAATACGAGCTGATTTTGGGGGTACTCACCATGGCCCCCCGGTAATACGCTGTCGTGATGGTTTTAAATCTCTCCTGCCCAGCTGTATCCCTGAGAGAGAGAGAGAGAGAGACATATGGAAACGACTCTTAGACCCTTGTTAACATATTGAATTCCACCCCCTCTATATAGAATGAACTCCCTCAGCTTCATAGAGTCCAATGAAAGCTGCTGAATAATGTTCCCTTGTTAACATATTGAATTCCACCCCCTCTATATAGAATGAATTCCATCAGCTTCATAGAGTCCAATGAAAGCTGCTGAATAATGTTCCCTTGTTAACATATTGAATTCCACCCCCTCTATACAGAATGAACTCCCTCAGCTTCATAGAGTCCAATGAAAGCTGCTGAATAATGTTCCCTTGTTAACATATTGAATTCCACCCCCTCTATATAGAATGAACTCCCTCAGCTTCATAGAGTCCAATGAAAGCTGCTGAATAATGTTCCCTTGTTAACATATTGAATTCCACCCCCTCTATATAGAATGAACTCCCTCAGCTTCATAGAGTCCAGTGAAAGCTGCTGAATAATGTTCCCTTGTTAACATATTGAATTCCACCCCCTCTATATAGAATGAACTCCCTCAGCTTCATAGAGTCCAATGAAAGCCGCTGAATAATGTTCCCTTGTTAACATATTGAATTCCACCCCCTCTATATAGAATGAACTCCCTCAGCTTCATAGAGTCCAATGAAAGCCGCTGAATAATGTTCCCTTGTTAACATATTGAATTCCACCCCCTCTATATAGAATGCGCTCCCTGTGATGTCATGTTCCAGTAGTTTCAGGTGTTCTCTCTTTGCTTCCACACTGTTAAACACTCACCACACCTGCAGCTTGATCTTTTTCCCCTCCACCTCGACCGTCTTCACTTTGAAATCGATCCCTGAGATCGGAAGAGACAAGAAACCGATTCAAATCCAGCCTGCGAGTGACAGCCATCCCCCATCGCCGTGGCTACGCCTGCGAGTGACAGCTATCCCCCATCGCCGTGGCTACGCCTGTGAGTGACAGCCGTCCCCCATCGTCATGGCTACCTCCGTCCACCCAGACCCCCTGAAGTGGTTCATGATCCCACTTTACCTGTTAAACCTCCCGGAGTGGAATAGCGCCCCCTGCAGGACCGGGACTGATCGCACAGCCCTGGTCTACAGGACAGCATTGAAGAAGAATTAGCAACGAAACGTTTCATCACAATGGGGTAAGCGATTCTCCAGATATGCGAGTTGTTGCTGAGCGTGCTAGACAAGACTTGCTTTCCCTCTCCCCTTTCCTCTCCCTCTCTCCACCTCCCCTGTCTCTCCCCTCTCCCCTCTCCCCTCTCCCTCCTCTCCCTCCTCTCCCCTCTCCCATCTCCCCCCTCCCATCTCCCCCCTCTCTCTCCCCTCTCTCCACCTCCTCTCCCCTCCCCCATCTCCCCTCTCCCATCTCCCCCCTCTCTCTCCCCTCTCTCCACCTCCTCTCCCCTCTCTCCCCTCTCCCCTCTCTCTCCCCTCTCCCCTCTCTCTCCCCTCTCCACCTCCCCTCGTGTGTGTCTCTCTTTCTAGATTCAATCGAGGAAGTGTCCACCCATCCCTGGAGACCAGCATTCCTTGGAACACAGAACAGATGCATTCCATGACAGGGATGGGAATCAGACTCCCGCTGCACAGCAGTGTGATCCAGTCCTGGTTTCACTAGGAGTTTAATAATCAGACACACCTCAGCTTGTTAGCTAGACACACTGGGGCTGATCAAGCTGGTAGCAGTAAAACCTGGACTGGGTGACACTGCTGTGCAATGGGAGTCTTGTTGCTTTGCAGACGCCCCTGGAGGGGTACTTGGGGGTACACGAGGGGTTAAGTCAGACAGGAATGTGTCCGGTGGGGGTAGCTGTGCTCCCTCGGGAGAGTCTGGGCGTTTCAGAGAGAGGGAAGCAGAGATCCCGGAGATTGCAGACTGACTGTCTGCAAACATGCAGAGAATGCACAGACTGTGTGGGAATACAGGGAGGGAGCCAGGTATAGCATAGGCAAGCATTGTAAAGCACAGAGAGGTCTGGTAAAGCATAGGGAAGCATTGTAAAGCACAGAGAGGTCTGGTAAAGCATAGGGAAGCATTGTAAAGCACAGAGCGGTCTGGTAAAGCACAGGGAAGCATTGTAAAGCACAGAGAGGTCTGGTAAAGCATAGGCAAGCATTGTAAAGCACAGAGAGGTCTGGTAAAGCATAGGGAAGCATTGTAAAGCACAGAGAGGTCTGGTAAAGCATAGGGAAGCATTGTAAAGCACAGAGCGGTCTGGTAAAGCACAGGGAAGCATTGTAAAGCACAGAGAGGTCTGGTAAAGCATAGGGAAGCATTGTAAAGCACAGAGAGGTCTGGTAAAGCATAGGGAAGCATTGTAAAGCACAGAGAGGTCTGGTAAAGCATAGGGAAGCATTGTAAAGCACAGAGAGGTCTGGTAAAGGATAGGGAAGCATTGTAAAGCACAGAGAGGTCTGGTAAAGCATAGGGAAGCATTGTAAAGCACAGAGAGGTCTGGTAAGGCATAGGGAAGCATTGTAAAGCACAGAGAGGTCTGGTAAAGCATAGGGAAGCATTGTAAAGCACAGAGAGGTCTGGTAAAGCATAGGGAAGCATTGTAAAGCACAGAGAGGTCTGGTAAAGCATAGGGAAGCATTGTAAAGCACAGAGAGGTCTGGTAAAGCATAGGGAAGCATTGTAAAGCACAGAGGGGTCTGGTAAAGCATAGGGAAGCATTGTAAAGCACAGATAGGTCTGGTAAAGCATAGGGAAGCATTGTAAAGCACAGAGAGGTCTGGTAAAGCATAGGGAAGCATTGTAAAGCACAGAGAGATCTGGTAAAGCATAGGGAAGCATTGTAAAGCACAGAGAGGTCTGGTAAAGCATAGGGAAGCATTGTAAAGCACAGAGAGGTCTGGTAAAGCATAGGGAAGCATTGTAAAGCACAGAGAGGTCTGGTAAAGCATAGGGAAGCATTGTAAAGCACAGAGAGGTGTGGTAAAGGATATTGAAAAACAGGGTAAACTAACCCTTATAAAAGTCTCCCGCAGTAAAAGCACAGCGGTCCCTGTATACACAGCTGTGGCGTCAATAGCGTAGGTCCCTGGCTGCTTCCACGCACG
>NC_081223.1:12291199-12318699 GCF_902713425.1 Acipenser ruthenus | reverse complement strand
GGTTGCTGACCCTGCGTTTTTCTTTCTCTCAATGTAAAGCTCGCGAAAGACCTGCTGCACCCGTCCCCCGAGGAGGAGAAGAGGAAGCACAAGAAGAAGCGTCTGGTCCAGAGCCCCAACTCTTACTTCATGGATGTGAAATGCCCCGGTACGGACGTGGTGTGTCCCTGTCTCTCTGTCCCTGTCTCTTGGTCATTCATGAATGCTTTTTTTGGGGCAACTTTCTCAAACATGTTGTTTTGACTGGGACTCTAACCTCTGTCGCAGAATCTTAACAGTGCGAAGCAAATTCAGAACTTTGTGCTTAATAAATATAGTGTGTGTGTATATGTTTGTCACTTGATTGGAAATGTAACTCGTAATAAGTAGGCGATGTTTGGACTGGTACTCTAATCTAACCCCTCTCTCCTCTCTCCCCCCCCCTCTACAGGATGTTACAAGATCACCACCGTGTTCAGCCACGCCCAGACCGTGGTGCTGTGTGTCGGATGCTCCACAGTGCTGTGCCAGCCCACTGGAGGCAAAGCTAGGCTAACAGAAGGTACGGGCCGGGCTGGGCTGGGCTGCCCCCGGACCAGGGGGTGGAATGTTTTGCACACTGTGCTGTCTGTTTCATACCTACACTGATTCACAGAAGAGAAAGCAGACCAGATTCAGCTTCTTTTGGATTTGTGCAACAGGAGTCTTATTTCCGTCCCTGTAGATAGATAGTCGTTGGTTGATGGAGGTTTTTAGGACAGGACAGTACATTGATGGAAAATGGGATATTTAGACAGATCAGGGATGGGAATCAGACTCCCGTTGCACAGCAGTGTGATCCAGTCCTGGTTTCACTGTGAGTTTAATAATCAGACACACCTGAGCTTGTTGCCTAGACACACTGGGGCTGATCAAGCTGGTAGCAGTGAAACCTGGACTGGGTGACACTGCTGTGCAACACAGTAAGATGATGTCTGATCAATGTGCTGTGGTTGAGTTTCCTTTCAGTGTTTTTTAATATTCTGCACTATTCAGAGTTTTATAGATCGGGATGTGAATATTTGACATTAGTCATATTCCTGTACTGCTCAAAACCCATCGAACCTCCGTGAAACATCTTTACAGAGATGAAGCCCCGTTGCACAGCAGTGTCACCCGTCCCAGGATGTGCCGGACAACCAGCCTTGCCTTTTACAATGTATTCCTAAAGCTGAGGGAACACAGAGACACTCCGCGGCTTGGAGCCTGGTTTCAGGAGACTGTAGGTTTCAGGCCACTGCGCAGCACACCAGGCAGGGAGACTTGGGGGTTTGATACAGCAAACCTCAAACTAGGTCTCCCGGGGGTCTCCTGGAACCAGCTTTCAAACCACACGTTCCTGAAAAAAAGAGGCTTTAAGTAAACTTCTACAGAATGTGATTAGCACAAATCTTGGACCCTAGTTCATATTCTAGTAGTGTTATTATACACAGCATCCTAGTTCATATTGTATTCTAGTAGTGTTATTATTATACACAGCATCCTAGTTCATATTGGATTCTAGTAGTGTTATTATTATACATAGCATCCTAGTTCATATTGTATTCTAGTAGTGTTATTATTATACATAGCATCCTAGTTCAGATTGTATTCTAGTAGTGTTATTATACACAGCATCCTAGTTCATATTGGATTCTAGTAGTGTTATTATTATACATAGCATCCTAGTTCATATTGTATTCTAGTAGTGTTATTATTATACACAGCATCCTAGTTCATATTGGATTCTAGTAGTGTTATTATTATACATAGCATCCTAGTTCATATTGTATTCTAGTAGTGTTATTATTATACATAGCATCCTAGTTCATATTGTATTCTAGTAGTGTTATTATTATACAGAGCATCCTAGTTCATATTGTATTCTAGTAGTGTTATTATTATACACAGCATCCTAGTTCATATTGTATTCTAGTAGTGTTATTATTATACACAGCATCCTAGTTCATATTGTATTCTAGTAGTGTTATTATTTGCACTGACTGTAAACTACACTGTGTTTAAATATGAAGACTTATTAGTAATAGTAATAGTTTTTCACGGTGAACACACACCTTTGGGAAGTGTCTTACCCCCCCCCTCCGCTCTCTCTGTGTTTTTCAGGTTGTTCATTCAGACGAAAGCAGCACTAGAAGGACGCCCCCCAGTGGTGTCATGTGAGATGGGTTGAGCTGCTTGTAATAGTCTCCAGTGAGCAGCTTCTAAGTGGTAGCCAGCCGGACCGACTGTGCTCTAGCAGAGACGCACACACACACAGGGGGAGCTGTCTGTCTAGCCAGGCGACGCTCTCTCGCTCTGTCTCTCTGTCTTGTGTTTATACCAGCCAGCGTCTTCTTTCTTGAACTCACCAGGCGGTTAGTGACGACAACGGGGGAGAGAGAAACCATCAAACGAAAAGAGAAAATGAAGAACGACAGCCGGCTGTACTGATTTCTACTGTGCTTGTAGTCTCAACCCATCTGACCTTTCAATAAATTTTGTTTAGAAAAGATTTGACGGCAGTCGTGTGTGTTTTTTTTTTTTTTTTTAAAGCGGGGCGAGGTACGTTTCTTTGGTGTGTTCTAATGCCTAAGAATTCTAAACTTTGTTTTTTGAATCGTAATTTATCATTTTCACAAGCAGAATTTGACACTGTTCCCTAATTAAACTCGAGTGCTGAATTTGGAAACCTTGAAAGAAACTTAAATTCAATGACAGATGTTTTGACTAGAAGTCTCTCAGTCTTCAGTGTAAATTCAGTGACAGCTGTTTCCACTAGAAGTCTCTCAGCGTCTTCAGTGTAAATTCAGTGACAGACGTTTCCACTAGAAGTCTTTCTCAGCGTCTTCAGTGTAAATTCAGTGACAGCTGTTTCCACTAGAAGTCTTTCTCAGCGTCTTCAGTGTAAATTCAGTGACAGACGTTTCCACTAGAAGTCTTTCTCAGCGTCTTCAGTGTAAATTCAGTGACCGCTGTTTCCACTAGAAGTCTTTCTCAGTGTCTTCAGTGTAAATTCAGTGACAGCTGTTTCCACTAGAAGTCTTTCTCAGCGTCTTCAGTGTAAATTCAGTGACAGCTGTTTCCACTAGAAGTCTTTCTCAGCGTCTTCAGTGTCAGCTGTTTCCACTAGAAGTCTTTCTCAGCGTCTTCAGTGTAAATTCAGTGACAGCTGTTTCCACTAGAAGTCTTTCTCAGCGTCTTCAGTGTAAATTCAGTGACAGCTGTTTCCACTAGAAGTCTTTCTCAGCGTCTTCAGTGTAAATTCAGTGACAGCTGTTTCCACTAGAAGTCTTTCTCAGCGTCTTCAGTGTAAATTCAGTGACAGCTGTTTCCACTAGAAGTCTTTCTCAGCGTCTTCAGTGTAAATTCAGTGACAGCTGTTTCCACTAGAAGTCTTTCTCAGCGTCTTCAGTGTAAATTCAGTGACAGCTGTTTCCACTAGAAGTCTTTCTCAGCGTCTTCAGTGTAAATTCAGTGACAGCTGTTTCCACTAGAAGTCTTTCTCAGCGTCTTCAGTGTAAATTCAGTGACAGCTGTTTCCACTAGAAGTCTTTCTCAGCGTCTTCAGTGTAAATTCAGTGACAGCTGTTTCCACTAGTTGTGTTCCAGCTGAAACGTGTGTCTCTGTATTAAAGTTCCTTTGAATATTTCTAAATACTTGATGCTTGTATCCTATCTGGTGTGTGTTACTCTTTTGAGTGATGCAGACCTGAGAGATTCAAAGCTTGTGTATGTTCTTTATAACCCTTATCTCTGCTTTGAAAACCATCACAGCTTGGTTTTTAACACACCTCCCCAAAAATAATTGAGAAACCCTAAACCTTCTTAAATCCTGTGACTTGACGTCTTGGTTTCTGCACTCTGACCCCAATCAAAAGAAACGAGTCAGAAAGCAAGAATCTTGCTGAAACAGTTTTTTTTTAATTGTCAGAATCCTCGTTGATTTGGAGAACTCACATAAACGCAGACACCGAGCTGGGGGGGCGCGTTCTCTCCCCCCCCGGCCGCTCTCTAGGTGCTCCACAGCCAGCGATGTCGGCGCCTCTGGTTTTGGGGTTCAGGATAGGGGACCCTATGATACAATCCATCACCTGGAATGCAGGACAATGCATTCAGTCATTATATAGAGAGAGCCGGGTTAGAAACTCACACTCTCCATTACAGAGAGCAGGGTTAGAAACTCACACTAGCCCTGCTGCTGCTGTACCCAGTCCTGGGGTTCAGAGCTCCCCTCAATGTAGTATTATTATTATTATTAATATAGAAATGATCAGGAGCCAGGAGTTTGAGCAGGGTTAGAAACTCACACTAGCCCTGCTGCTGCACCCAGTCCTGGGGTTCAGAGCTCCCCTCAATGAAGTCTATTATTTAAATGATCAGGAGCTTGAGCAGCCCTTGGTAAACATATTGCTCAACATGTAGCTCCTTCCCTTAACAGCTGCAAGGACTCCTCCTAACAGCCAACTACACCGAGCGGTGTGCTGGTCTTGTGTCGTGACGCGTGTCAGAAAGCAAACCGATTCATCGGTACACAATGAATCATTACACACACCCCACCCAAAAATGAGCGCCGTAAGGACCCCCCTAGCTCGGAGCACACCTACCCGAGAGGTGTGGGGGCGCTGTTGGGACGTAAACCACCGGCATGGTCCTCACACAATTCGCTATGGCGTTGTAGGCTGCAGGACACAAACACAGACACCTCAGCATTAACCTGACATCTCTGAGAGCAACTCAGTGAAAAAAGAAAAAAAAAAAACAAGCATAGGGAAGCATTGTAAAGCACAGAGAGGTCTGGTAAAGCATAGGGAAGCATTGTAAAGCACAGAGAGGTCTGGTAAAGCATAGGGAAGCATTGTAAAGCACAGAGAGGTCTGGTAAAGCATAGGGAAGCATTGTAAAGCACAGAGAGGTGTGGTAAAGCATAGGGAAGCATTGTAAAGCACAGAGAGGTCTGGTAAAGCACAGGGAAGCATTGTAAAGCACAGAGAGGTCTGGTAAAGCATAGGGAAGCATTGTAAAGCACAGAGGTCTGGTAAAGCACAGGGAAGCATTGTAAAGCACAGAGAGGTCTGGTAAAGCATAGGGAGGCATTGTAAAGCACAGAGAGGTCTGGTAAAGCATAGGGAGGCATTGTAAAGCACAGAGAGGTCTGGTAAAGCATAGGGAGGCATTGTAAAGCACAGAGATGGATGGTAAATGCCTTCACAGTATTGTTTCTAGCGAGGCGGTCGGCGCTGTACCTATGAAGACGGCAGCGGTCCCGGCGAGCACGGCAAACACAGTGAAGAGGAGGAGGTGGGAGGAGCCTGTGAGCTGCCAGAACAACCCGAAATCCCGGCACTGATCCCAGTCGGGCCCGGACTCTGCAGGGAGGGACACACACACAGAGAGATTACGACGGGATCGCTGTGATTGAGGAGTGAGTTTGACAGCAGGATGGGAGCTGATCGAGTGCTGGGGATCCCTGCGCCAGGCGTACCTGTGTGCTCGTCGCCCCGCACTGTGACCCCGATAGTGACGTGCTGCCCCGTCACCGCGCTGGTCAGGTGCAGCCTGGCCGTGGAGTCTGCCCCCTGCTGGAGCACAGAGGCACTGCTGGGGAACACAGAGAAGAGCAGGAGACCTGGAACCTGCAGGGACTGAACGGGATCACCCACCCTGATATCAGGACAGTCCGACCACACCTGGGAGTGAGGGAGAGAGGAGGAGGGGGAGGAGAGAGGGAGAGAGGGAGGGGGAGGAAGGGAACGAAGGAAGGAGGGGGAGAGGGAGGAAGGGAACGAAGGGAGGAGGGGAAGAGGAGGAGAGGGAGAGAGAGAGAAAGAAAAGCATAAAATGATAACACACACAAGAACCCTTTTAAATCGCTCGTCCTGCGCTAGACGGAGCCTCGCTCGTGGTACAAACTGGATTGTTTGTGGTGGTATTTTTATAACCCGGGGTGATTTTCCGCGAGCTGCGATCGCTCCCCTACCTGCAGGGAGTGCAGCAGGGCCGGGGTGCCCCGCACAGGGAGCTCGGCGCTGGGGTGCGTGCTGTTCAGCACCAGGGCGCTCGGGCTGGCGTGGAAGGCAGGCTGGAAGGGGATGGATGCAGAGGCCGGGCTGCCCTGGGGGAGCCATCGCAGGGAGGCAGACAGGAGGACTGAGGCAGAGGCTGTGGAGAGAGTCCTGAGGAGGCTGTCGGACTGGGGGCGCAGGGCCACGACGCAGCTGTACTGACCTGCGGGGAGAGGAGAGGAGAAGGAGATGACGTTTCTCGGGTTTATTTTTCATCACACGACGTCCCTTTAAACCTCAATCTGAAGCCCAGTTTGTAATGAAAAGTTTTCTCTTTATTGGGACGCGGAGACGGCTTAAGGAACTACTAATTCACATTTTAAAAAAAGATTCGGAAAATAAAAAAAACTGAAAAGTTAAAACCCTAAAGATCTGCGGTGCCTCTCTGATTACCCCTGCCCCCTGCCCCCTGCCCCCTGTCCCTTGCCCCCCGCCCCTGCCCCTCTTACCGGTGCTCGTGCTGTAGTGAGGGGACACTCTGAATGCCTGCTGCAGGACGGACTCCACACACGGGCCGCTGAACTGGAGGGAGCAGGATAGGTCCAGCTCCGGTCTGAGCGCAGAGTGGACAGCAGACAGCTGGACAGGGCTGCAGGGGCCTGGGGAGAGAGGAGGTGGACTGTCCCATCAACTGTCCCGGTCTCCTGACATTTTTCCTTCCTTTGAACACTGATGAAGTCACTAGAGCCCAAACGCTGGTCTGCTCACTTACCTCGGTCTCTTACAGTTTAAAGTTAGGGACGATACCTTTGAGATGGCTGGCAGTGGCTCCGATGGTCACAGTCACTCTGTACTCGGGGCTCCCGGGCGAGTTGGTGAGATAACGGTCTGCGGGGGGGGTGAGTGCAACACTGTCAGCAGCCCTGACCGTCACCTAGGCAACACGCAACAGGGGGAGGGGGGAGAGGAGACGGAGAGAGGGAGAGAGGGAGGAGAGCATTGGGGTTGTTTGGAGAGAGATTACTGATCTTGTGAAGCTACAGATGCATGCGATGGTTGTGATTGGCTGCTTGTGTGATGCACAGTAAGATCACATGGTCGTTTAACAATGGGAAAGCATAGGGAAGCATTGTAAAGCACAGAGAGGTCTGGTAAAGCATAGGGAAGCATTGTAAAGCACAGAGAGGTCTGGTAAAGCATAGGGAAGCACTGTAAAGCACAGAGAGGTCTGGTAAAGCATAGGGAAGCATTGTAAAGCACAGAGAGGTCTGGTAAAGCATATGGAAGCATTGTAAAGCACAGAGAGGTCTGGTAAAGCATAGGGAAGCATTGTAAAGCACAGAGAGGTCTGGTAAAGCATAGGGAAGCATTGTAAAGCACAGAGAGGTCTGGTAAAGCATAGGCAAGCATTGTAAAGCACAGAGAGGTGTGGTAAAGCATAGGGAAGCATTGTAAAGCACAGAGAGGTCTGGTAAAGCATAGGGAAGCATTGTAAAGCACAGAGAGGTCTGGTAAAGCATAGGGAAGCATTGTAAAGCACAGAGAGGTCTGGTAAAGCATAGGCAAGCATTGTAAAGCACAGAGAGGTGTGGTAAAGCATAGGGAAGCATTGTAAAGCACAGAGAGGTCTGGTAAAGCATATGGAAGCATTGTAAAGCACAGAGAGGTCTGGTAAAGCATATTAAAAAAAAACTCTGGTAAAGGCAGTCTAACAGCTCCTGTGTTAAACTCTTGTCAGGGGTGTGCTGAGGGAGTGTTCTGCTCCGGGTTCGAGGTGCTGTTCTGTACCTCTCTGAAGGTCTGCAGGCTCTCGCTCAGCTTGTAGTAAACCACCACTGTCCCAGAATCCTTCACTGCAGCCGCCCCCGTGGCGGAGTCGATGTGGAGGACGTGGCTGGAGGACACGTGCCACGAGCCGGTCTGACCTGCAGGAGAAAAAGACAACAACACGAGAGAATTCTTCTTATTAATATTAGCACAATTGTGAT
Source organism: Acipenser ruthenus (assembly GCF_902713425.1). Taxonomy (NCBI): domain Eukaryota; kingdom Metazoa; phylum Chordata; class Actinopteri; order Acipenseriformes; family Acipenseridae; genus Acipenser; species Acipenser ruthenus. Next base: position 12,310,712 of record NC_081223.1, on the reverse strand, counting down.
TATTCTGATTACTGATTGGTTGATTGGACCCCGGTTCTGGTACAGAAAACCCCTCACCCTCCTGGTTCACCAGCGCGGTTCTGAAGCAGACGAGGTCCCCGGCGCTCAGCGGGCCGCTCAGCTCGGGTGCGATGGCGTTCTGGGCCGGCACGGCCATGTAATCCGCCATGTTGGGGTGCTTGGGGTCCCAGGCCTCCAGTACGGTGACCCCCGGACTCGTGGTCTGAGCTGTGAAGGTGTGTGAGAGAGACTCGGAGCCCAACTGAAGGAGATCATCCCTGCAAGAACAGGGATCAAACTGCTCATCATCGCAATATTAATAATAATAATAATAATAATAATAGACTTCATTGAGGGGAGCTCTGAACCCCAGGACTGGGTGCAGCAGCAGCAGCAGCAGCAGCAGGGCTAGTGTGAGTTTCTAACCCTGCTCAAACTCCTGGCTCCTGATCATTTCAATATTAATAATAATAATAATAATAATAATAATAATAATAATAATAATAATAATAATAATAATAATAATAATAATAATACTAATAATAGAGTTCATTGAGGGGAGCTCTGAACCCCAGGACTGGGTGCAGCAGCAGCAGCAGGGCTAGTGTGAGTTTGTAACCCTGCTCAAACTCCTGGCTCCTGATCATTTCAATATTAATAATACTAGACTTCATTGAGGGGAGCTCTGAACCCCAGGACTGGGTGCAGCAGCAGCAGCAGGGCTAGTGTGAGTTTGTAACCCTGCTCAAACTCCTGGCTCCTGATCATTTCAATATTAATAATACTAGACTTCATTGAGGGGAGCTCTGAACCCCAGGACTGGGTGCAGCAGCAGCAGCAGCAGCAGGGCTAGTGTGAGTTTGTAACCCTGCTCAAACTCCTGGCTCCTGATCATTTCAATATTACCTGTTCGAGGTGAACCCGAGTCCGGTGTTTTCCGCGTGGAACTTGTCTCCCACGCAGTCGTAGAACTGGACCTGGAATGTGAGGCTCATTCCCAGCGGGAATCCCGACAGACTCTCCCCGTCAGTGGAGTGGAGCTCCGGAGAGGAGCTGATCCGCAGGTAAGAAACCGGGGCCACCTGAGAGAGAGGGAGGGGGGACCCCAAAACTAGGTTCTGATGCTCCTCCAATCTTAAGAGCGAGTGTCACCTTTCTCTAAGTCTGCCATTTCAAATCACGTTACGTAAACTGATTCAGTGTGTTAGTATCAGGCTTTGGTCTGTCTTTTTATTTAGATGCAGTGTAATATGCTTGTAAGTGTTTTGGGCGGCACTTCAGTATACTAGTAGTTTTATCCCTAACAATATAAAATTACCATAACAATTGTTATCTTTTTTTAAATTTTTTTATTATTGCTATTGTGGTTTTAATTATTATTATTATTATTATTATTATTATTATTATTATTATTATTATTATTATTATTAATAGTGGAATCCGTGGCTACCTTAACTCCAACGAGGATGGTCTGGTTGACCCCAAAGTGCTCCATGCAGGTGACCTCTAGGATCGCTGACCCCGTGGCTGCATGAGCCCTCAGCACCCCCGCACTGTCCACACTGACCACGGCCGGGCCTTGCAGACAGGGCTCCACGTTGTACTGGATCACACCCATACCGTCCCTGAAGAGCACAGGTACGATACAGGCTGAGGAGATACTGCAACAAATGCAGTCAGTGACAAACCACTAACTTTAAAAAAAAAATGTCTATGGAAGTTAACTGAATTTAGCAGACTGCTTTGGGGAACTAGCCCCAGAGTTGTTTAAACCAGTCCCGGGTTTTGTGAAACACGCCCCTGACCTCCCACACTGCGCCGCGTCTGGGCTTCCCTGCTCACCTGCTGGTTTCCAGTTGAAAGTTGGAGTTGGGAGACATGAGGATGGGCTCCAAGTGGCCGGTGGGGAGGGAGGCTTTCTCAAACACCTGCAACCAGCAACGAGAAACACAGTGTCACAGTGCAGCACAGCTAAACCAACACATCTACCACACAGCTCTGTGCTTTACTATGCTTCCCTATGCTTTACCACACCTCTCTGTGCTTTACAATGCTTCCCTATGCTTTACCACAACTCTCTGTGCTTTACAATGCTTCCCTATGCTTTACCAGACCTCTCTGTGCTTTACAATGCTTCCCTATGCTTTACCAGACCTCTCTATGCTTTACAATGCTTCCCTATGCTTTAACAGACCTCTCTGTGCTTTACAATGCTTCCCTGTGTTTTACCAGACCTCTCTGTGCTTTACAATGCTTCCCTGTGCTTTACCAGACCTCTCTGTGCTTTACCAGACCTCTCTGTGCTTCACAATGCTTCCCTATGCTTTACAATACATCTCTGTGGTTTACAATGCTTCCCTGTGCTTTCCCATGCTGTCACTGTGCTGTGCTGTTACTATGGGAGACTGTTTGATTCGGGTTAGTTTACCAGGATCTGTATCTCGTCGCTCAGCCCCTCTGGCGCCCCCGCTGGCTGGCTGTGGTTGCGCAGCAGCACCGTCACGCGCAGTGTGGTCCGGCCCGCTGTCCTGGTGCGCACCAGCATGGCGAAGTTCATCTCGGGAGTCAGCTTGACATTCGTCTGCAGAGACAGAGATAGGGGGTTGGGGTGTGTGTTGGGGTGTGTGTTGGGGTTGGGGTGTGTGTTGGGATGTGTGTTGGTATGTGTGTTGGGGTGTGTGTTGGGATGTGTGTTGGGGTGTGTGTTGGGGTTGGGGTGTGTGTTGGGATGTGTGTTGGTATGTGTGTTGGGGTGTGTGTTGGGATGTGTGTTGGGGTGTGTGTTGGGGTTGGGGTGTGTGTTGGGATGTGTGTTGGTATGTGTGTTGGGGTGTGTGTTGGGATGTGTGTTGGGGTGTGTGTTGGGGTTGGGGTTGGGGTTAGAGACACTGGGGCTGCTGCATATCCTATAAGAAATTTACCCATGTTAATACTCTGCATTTAACATACATGTTTATTAATATGCTTGCTTACGCTCCAGGGATGGGAATAAGACTCCCGTTGCACAGCAGTGTGATCCAGTCCTGGTTTCACTAGGAGTTTAATAATCAGACACACCTGAGCTTGTTAACTAGACACACTGGGGCTGATCAAGCTGGTAGCAGTGAAACCTGGACTGGGTGACGCTGCTGTGCAATGGGAGTCTTGCTTCCATCCCTGCAGCTCTCTGTACAGCACTGTGGCCCAGCCTTACCTGCCAGTGCCGGGGTACCAGGTCCAGGACGTCCCGTTTGCTCTGGGTCCAGTGGAAAGTCAGCCCTTGCCAGGAATTAGCGAAGGACATTGGGGTCTGCAGGCTGCTGCTGCCCATCACATACACAGGCATCTGAGAGAGAGAGAGAGAGAGAGAGAGAGAGAGAGAGAGAGAGAGAGAGAGAGAGAGAGAGAGAGAGACAGAAAGGCAACTAGAGTCAACTAGACTCTTCCATAGACTTTACAATGCTTGACTATGCTTTACCAGACCTATCTGTGCTTTACAATGCTTCCCTATGCTTTACCAGACCTATCTGTGCTTTACAATGCTTCCCTATGCTTTACCAGACCTCTCTGTGCTTTACAATGCTTCCCTATGCTTTACCAGACCTCTCTGTGCTTTACAATGCATCCCTATGCTTTACCAGACCTCTCTGTGCTTTACAATGCTTCCCTATGCTTTACCAGACCTCTGTGCTTTACAATGCTTCCCTATGCTTTACCAGACCTCTCTGTGCTTTACAATGCTTCCCTATGCTTTACCAGACCTCTCTGTGCTTTACAATGCTTCCCTATGCTTTACCACACCTCTCTGTGCTTTACAATGCTTCCCTATGCTTTACCAGACCTCTCTGTGCTTTACAATGCTTCCCTATGCTTTACCAGACCTCTCTGTGCTTTACAATGCTTCCCTATGCTTTACCAGACCTCTCTGTGCTTTACAATGCTTGTCTATGGTCCTGGTTACCTCAGTTCCGGTCCGGAGTCGAGTGACTGGCGCGTGGATCCTGACGGCTCTCAGCTCCCTCACCTCCACCTCAATCTCATCCTGCACAAGAGAAACCGGGTCATGCAGCACCCTGCGCCCCCCTGTGCTTCCCCCCCCACGGCTACACTCTGCATGTGCTGCAGCAGATCTGACCATGGCTCCCCACTCCAACACTTAGAATTACACTCCGTGTGCAATTTCATGAATGTCAATGACAAAGCGTTTAACCCACAACAGGTTCTATGCAAGCAGATTAAATACACTGATATCAGCTTGCCGTCTGTTTATTGAGTTGATCAACTGGCATTGCAATGCATTCTGGTACATTTATACCTGTCGCAGGTACCCTTTCACTTGATTAAGAGGAGGAAAACTACACTTACCAGAATGACTATTATTATTATTATTATTATTATTATTATTATTATTATTAGTCATTTAGCAGAAACTTTTATCCAAAACGACTTACAGAGACTAGGAGGGTGAACTATGCATCATCAACAACTGCTGCTGCTGCTGCTGCAGAGTCACTTCCAATAGGAGCTCGTTTGTTTTACGTCTCATCCGAAGGACGGAGCACAAGGAGGTGAAGTGACGCACACACACACACACACACGCTGAGCCCGGGATTTGAACCTCCTGGTATCAATCTAGCCCCTTTCTTTAACCGCTGGAGCAGCGAGTCTGAACTGTCCCAGCGAATGCTGGAGTCACGCGGTCACCCTGGCTCACCTTCGAGATCTCGATCGTGGCTCCTGTGGTCTGGTGGACGGTCCTCACCGCCCCCGTCACTCTCACACTCCCCAGGGACACGCCCGTCACCAGCCCCGCCTCCGTCACCGAGGCGACCGTCTCGTTGCCGACGGAGAAGTGGATGTGAGACCCGGGGTGCGGCCCTCCCTCTGACATCACCTGGAACAGGAAGTGACACGCTCACACAGAGCAAAGAGTGGAAACTGTAATGGGAGTCACATTATTATTATTACAAAGACATTTCAGAGGGCTGGATCGCATCAATATCAGGGTCTAGCGCTGTATATTATAAAGACATTTCAGAGGGCTGGATCGCCTCAATATCAGGGTCTAGTGCTGTATATTATAAAGACATTTCAGAGGGCTGGATCGCATCAACATCAGGGTCTAGTGCTGTATATTATAAAGACATTTCAGAGGGCTGGATCGCATCACTATCAGGGTCTAGTGCTGTATATTATAAAGACATTTCAGAGGGCTGGATCGCATCACTATCAGGGTCTAGTGCTGTATATTATAAAGACATTTCAGAGGGCTGGATCGCATCAATATCAGGGTCTAGTGCTGTATATTATAAAGACATTTCAGAGGGCTGGATCGCATCAATATCAGGGTCTAGTGCTGTATATTATAAAGACATTTCAGAGGGCTGGATCGCATCAATATCAGGGTCTAGTGCTGTATATTATAAAGACATTTCAGAGGGCTGGATCTCATCACTATCAGGGTCTAGTGCTGTATATTATAAAGACATTTCAGAGGGCTGGATCGCATCATTCTCAGGGTCTAGTGCTGTATATTATAAAGACATTTCAGAGGGCTGGATCGCCTCAATATCAGGGTCTAGTGCTGTATATTATAAAGACATTTCAGAGGGCTGGATCGCCTCAATATCAGGGTCTAGTGCTGTATATTATAAAGACATTTCAGAGGGCTGGATCGCATCAATATCAGGGTCTAGTGCTATATATTATAAAGACATTTCAGAGGGCTGGATCTCATCACTATCAGGGTCTAGTGCTGTATATTATAAAGACATTTCAGAGGGCTGGATCGCATCACTATCAGGGTCTAGTGCTATATATTATAAAGACATTTCAGAGGGCTGGATCGCATCAATATCAGGGTCTAGTGCTGTATATTATAAAGACATTTCAGAGGGCTGGATCGCATCACTATCATGGTGTATGATATATAAATTAATGCCCTACCTGCCTGCTGTTTCCAATGATCAGAGTCATTCTCCGGGGCAACAGCCTGAACGAAGGGAAGACCTGGAGACAACACACAACAAACATGTCTGTCTATCGGTCTGTCTGCCTGCCTGCCTGTCTGCCTGTCTGCTTTTCCCAAGCTTTTACTGTGCATTTACCATAGTTTACTGTGTTTATTAACATGCTTTACAATCACTTAGCCTTACAAAACGCTTAGCCATGCTCTTTCACTGTGCTTTATTAAACTTTGATATGCTTTTACCACGCTCCCCTGTGCTGTGCCCACAGTAAAAGCACAGTGGAAGCATAGGGAAGCATTGTAAAGCACAGAGAGGTCTGGTAAAGCATAGGGAAGCATTGTAAAGCACAGAGAGGTCTGGTAAAGCATAGGGAAGCATTGTAAAGCACAGAGAGGTCTGGTAAAGCATAGGGAAGCATTGTAAAGCACAGAGAGGTCTGGTAAAGCATAGGGAAGCATTGTAAAGCACAGAGAGGTCTGGTAAAGCATAGGGAAGCATTGTAAAGCACAGAGAGGTCTGGTAAAGCATAGGGAAGCATTGTAAAGCACAGAGAGGTCTGGTAAAGCATAGGGAAGCATTGTAAAGCACAGAGAGGTCTGGTAAAGCATAGGGAAGCATTGTAAAGCACAGAGAGGTCTGGTAAAGCATAGCGAAGCATTGTAAAGGACAGAGAGGTCTGCTAAAGCATAGGGAAGCATTGTAAAGCACAGAGAGGTCTGGTAAAGCATAGGGAAGCATTGTAAAGCACAGAGAGATGTGGTAAAGCATAGGGAAGCATTGTAAAGCACAGAGAGGTGTGGTAAAGCATATTAAAAAACAAACTATGGTAAATGCTTTGGTTAAACATGGAGAAAGCATTGAAGGAAAGCTGCGAAACCTCTGTGTGCCGGTGTGCGGAGCTCAGCCTGCGCCCCGATCTCTCCCTCGCCGTCACGAACACCTTGGTCTCCCCGAGAGACACGGCCTGAAGCACGTAGCTGGCGGTGACCTCGTCACGATCCGCGATCTTCCTGGGAAACAAACACAGGAATCAGGGAAAGAGGCGCGCTCCATCAGGAGAGACTTCCACTGACTCATTCACAGGGTCCCGTTCACAACCCAACCCAACCCAACTGAACCATGACAAACCATGCCAAACCACGCCATACCAAACCACCCAATACCATACCAAACCATTCCAAACCATGCCAAACCATTCAAAACCATACCATACCAAACCATTCAAAACCACGCCATACCAAACCACCCAATACCATACCAAACCATTCAAAACCATACCAAACCAAACCATTCAAAACCATGCCATACCAAACCATCCAATACCATACCAAACCATTCAAAACCATACCAAACCATTCAAAACCATGGCATACCAAACCATCCAATACCATACCAAACCATTCAAAACCATGCCAAACCATTGAAAACCATGCCATACCAAACCATCCAATACCATGCCAAACCATTCAAAACCATGCCATGACAAACCATGCCAAACCACGCCATACCAAACCATCCAATACCATGCCAAACCATTCAAAACCATGCCAAACCATTCAAAACCATACCATACCAAACCATTCAAAACCATGCCATGACAAACCATGCCAAACCACGCCATACCAAACCACCCAATACCATACCAAACCATTCAAAACCATACCAAACCAAACCATTCAAAACCATGCCATACCAAACCATCCAATACCATACCAAACCATTCAAAACCATACCAAACCATTCAAAACCATGCCAAACCATTCAAAACCATGCCATACCATTCAAAACCATGCCATACCAAACCATCCAATACCATGCCAAACCATTCAAAACCATACCATACCAAACCATTCAAAACCATGCCATACCAAACCATTCAAAACCATGCCATACCATTCAAAACCATGCCATACCAAACCAGCCCCTGGAACCTGCACAGAGCATGGACCCAGCCCCTTCCCTGCGTTGCAACAGCCAGCACCTACTCCACAGTGACTATCGAAGAAGCCGTGTGCACTCGGAGCTCCATGAGTCCGAAGTATCTGCTGTGGAAGGGGAGCCGCGAGGAATCCAGGACCCTCACATTGAGAGGAGCGGGCTGATTCACCTCCATCTAGAGGAGAGGAGAGGAGAGGAGAGGAGAGGAGAGGAAAGGAGAGGAGAGGAGAGGGGCAAACATACAACATTCACGAGACTTAAACTGAGAGGAGCGGGCTTACGTTGTGGATGAACTCCAGCTCGAAGTCAGAGATGTCGGACACGTGCAGGGCGACCCCTGCAGGCTCGGAGGACTTCAAGCACAGGTCATAGACATAGAGGAGAGAGGAGCCGGGTTTGAGAGGAGACACCTGCACGCACACACACAGGGGGGCAGGTTATAGAGGACACCAAAACAGCACAGTTCAATACAGTCCAATTCAATACAGCACAGTTCAGTACAGTACAGGGCGCCCCAGTGTCCCATTGCTTTTCTGTCCTTCTCTCTCACCTGCACAATGTTCTTTGCTTCCAGCATGGTCACCTCCACCACCTCTCTGTCCACAACCCTGACCAGGAAGTGACCCGAGCCCTGCGTCACGGTCAGGTTCTCCTGGGGAGGCACAGTGAAGAGTCTGTCCAGGAGCTGCAGGGGTGGGAATCAGACTCCCACTGCACAGCGGTGTGATCCAGTCCTGGGGCTAGTCAAGCTGGTAGCAGTAAAAACCTGGAGTGCGTGACACTGCTGTGCAACAGGAGTCTTATTCCCATCTCTGATCTATCTATCTAAATATCACACCAAGTTACTGCAGTCTTGTCTAGAAAATCAGCTAAAAACCTCCTTCAACCCACGACTATCTACCTACAGGGAGGGGAATAAGACTCCCGCTGCACAGCAGTGTGATCCAGTCCTTTAATATTCGGACACACCTGAGTTTGTTACCTAGACACACTGGTAGTATAACTGCTATGCAATAAGGGTCTTATTGACATCCCTGTTACCTAACTAAATAATTCCCTAACTGTTCCGTTAGCTCTCAAATGTATGAGCTAACGGAAAAGTATTGGCGCGTGTGTGTGTGTGTGTCTCACCAGCACGTCTCTGTGGTTGAACACGGTGTGTGTATGTGTGTGTGTGTGTGTCTCACCAGCACGTCTCTGTGGTTGAACACGGTGTGTGTGTGTCTCACCAGCACGTCTCTGTGGTTGAACACGGTGTGTGTGTGTGTGTGTGTGTGTGTGTCTCACCAGCACGTCTCTGTGGTTGAACAGGGTCATGCTCTTCTGTTGCAGAAGCACGTCCTTGACCAGGAGCAGCTCCAGGGAGGCGGAGGTGGGAGGCAGGGAGACGTCCTGCCGGGGAGAGCAAAGGGTTAAACCAGACATCAGCTCTACAAACAACAGGGTGCTCTCAAACTGAGTCACCTGCAAAGACAGAGAGAGAGATGGAGAGATAGATAGATAGATAGAGATAGAGATAGAGATAGATAGACAGACAGACAGACAGACAGACAGATAGATAGATAGATAGATAGATAACCAAGATAGGATAGAGACATAATTAAAAAATAAAACAAACAAAAAAAAGTCTATATGAACATAATTTAGATCTTTTACTTAACATCATGTCATCAAACTACAAAATGATATCGCCAAAAAAAAAAAAAAAGTCTACTGGAAGGAAGCCATAATAGTCGTACAGTATTTCATGTCAGATTTCTATTTGTCAGTTTTTTCGTTCAGTATATGGAAAGCGATACAAAGCGCTGGTGTGTAATTCAATATGTTAACGTCACATTGTTCAGCAGCTTTCATTGGACTTTATGAAGCAGTTTTTTTTCATTCTAAAGGTGATGCAACACTTTTGGCCAGAGCTGTACACACACACACACACACACACACACACACACACACACACACACACTACCCTACCCTGTGGAAAGGCTCCTTGGTGTCGCTGGCACCGTGCTGGTAGCTCATGAAGCTCGCTGTCACCGTGCAGGACCCTGTCCGTCGCTGCGGCTCGAAAACCTGGAGCCCTGAACCAAGAACGAGCCACACAGAGACCCCGTGAACCCTCGCAGTGTACTCTCTCTACACTGCTTGCACTCTGTGTGTGTGTGTGTCAGTGTGTGTGTGTCAGTGTGTGTCTCAGTACCTGGGTGTGTGTCTCAGTGTCAGTGTGTGTGTGTGTGTGTGTCTCGGTGTCAGTGTGCGTCTCAGTGTGTGTGTGTGTCTCAGTGTGTGTGTGTGTGTCAGTGTGTGTTTCAGTCTGGGTGTGTGTCTCAGTGTCATTGTGTGTGTGTGTATGTGTGTGTGTGTGTGTGTCTGTGTGTGTTTGTGTGTGTGTGCGCGTCTCGCACCGTGCATCTTGAGCTGCCCCTTCTCGTCGGCTCGGAGCTCCATCTCCAGGCCCCTCTCCGCAGGGAGGCTTAGCAGGGTCTGGTTGGACGAGCTCCACTCGATCAGCAGGGAGCTGAAGTTGTCAAACTTGGTCCTGTGCTGGTCAAAGGCAGCCAGCTCCAGCACTGTCTCCCTGGAGCTGGAGATAGGAACCTGGGGGAGAGAGGGAGAGAGTGGAGAGAGAGAGAGAGAGAGAGAGAGAGAGAGAGAGAGGGGAGAGAGGGAAGAGAGAGGGGGGAGAGAGGAGAGAGGGAAGAGAGAGGGAGAGAGAGGGGGAGCAAAGACTGCTTCCAGATCAAGGGGTTCATATGGGGGAGTTCTGTGAGATACAGAGGGGCTCCAGAGATATCCAGTGGACAGCTCAGCTCTAAATGTGTAACATTTGGAAAACAGTGTGTGTGTCTCTCTGTATGAGTGTGTATCTCTGTGTGTCTCTGTATCTCTGTGTCTCTGCTTGCGTCTGTGTGTCTCTCTGTCTCACTCACGGTCTGCCGGTGGTGCTGCAGGATTGGGCAGGGCTGGCTGGGGACGGGCTCCTGGAGCAGGGGAGAGAGGGCCAGGCTGGCGGGCAGGGCGCACACCAGCTTCACCTTCACGGCCTCCGCAGCGGGATGCGGGTTCAACACACCCGGCAGGTTACCAATCCGGAACGTCAGCCACTGCCAGAGAGAGAGAGAGAGAGAGGGAGGGGGAGGGAATAACAGAGAGTCACATGGTATATTATATATTATAAGTGACTGCCCCCCCCCCCACTTATAATAATATCTCTGAGAGTGGAGATCTCACAGTCAGAGTGTCAGCGACAAAGCCTTCCACACGCTGAAACCACAACAGCATCTACAGAAGCACGTTGGATACGTTAGTATCAGGCTTTGGTCTGTCTTGTTATTTAGATGTAGTGTAATATGTTTGTAAGTGTTTTGGGAGGCTGCCTCTAATCAAGTTGAGAGCGGCTTTCTGTTTGTATGACAGCCCCCCCACGCCACCCCCCCCGACACAGCAAAGAGTGAGAGAGAATGAAACACCGGGAGACACCCGACACTTAGAGAAACACACAACAGGTCCTGTATAAACACATGGAACAACATATACCATTACTAGACCCCTACCCCAACCCCAACCCATCCCCATCCCCTCACCTCTTCCCCCAGGCTGGTGCAGGTGACCCGGTAGCCGTGCTGGTTCTTCTGGACCTCGGGCTGGCCCAGCTGCACGATCCGGACCCCCTCCTGCTCCGAGTCTGGACGCAGTTCTGTGTAGAATCGAGACGGCACCAGGATCCAGGGCCGGGGCCCACCTTCGAACAGCAGAACCCGATCAGAACCTGGGGTGACCAGAGCCTCCAGAACCAGCGGCTGAAATACAAGGGGGGAGGGCGGGGTATTTACTGGAACAGCTAAAAATCTCCTCCAACCAATAACTATCCATCTACAGAAATGGGAATCAGACTCCCGTTGCACAGCAGTGTGATCCAGTCCTGGTTTCACTGTGAGTTTAATAATCAGACACACCTGAACTTGTTACCTAGACACACTGCGGCTGATCAAGCTGGTAGCAGTGAAACCTGGACTGGGTGACGCTGCTGTGCAACAGGAGTCTTATTCCCATCCCTGCATTACAGGCGTGTGATTGCCTGTCATACCTGCAGTGGCCCGTAGGTGGCGATGGTTGCGCTGGCGCTGAAGGGCTCCTGCTCCGGTAGAGAGCTGGCGGTCAGCAGGACGTGGCCCGGACTGACCGCCTCCAACCGAAACCCGCTGCAGAACTCAGGACCCGGGTGCAAACGGCCTGCAGATACAGAACCGATCAGATCAGAACCAGTTCAATACATACAGAGACAGACACAGAGTCAGAGACAGACACACACACACACACACAGACTCACACACCGTGCAGCAGAGTGAAGACCCCCTTCCTGTCCGGGTGCAGGTGCAGGCGCAGCAGGGAGCAGTCTGTGAAGGGGAGGGGCTCCTGGCCCGGGGGCTCCCTCAGTCCCAGCACCGTGAAGGGCAGGTCCAGTGTCCCCCCCAGCACCACGTCAGCCTGCTGGGGAGCCAACTGCATGAACCCTGGCCTCAGCACATACACCTGGAGAGAAACACACAGTACACAAGAGAGAGGCAGGTAGTGAGAGGGAGGGACAGGGAGTGAGAGGGAGTGAGAGGGAGAGTCTAGTAATGTGGTCCCATCTCCACTAACCTCAGCAGTCAAGCCAGGTATGCATGGCTGGGTTCTCATTGCTAGGAACTGGTTTATGACCTTGTAGAGATATTCTTTAATATGCACACCGCCTTGTACTGCACAGCACTGTGATCCAGTCCTGGTTTCACTAGGAGTTTAATAATCACACACACCTGAGCTTGTTACCTAAGACACACTGGGGCTGATCAAGCTGGTAGCAGTGAAACCTGGACTGGGTGACACTGCTGTGGAATAGGAGTCTGGATTAGACAGTGTGGATGAAGCTCCTGGTACCGTGGTCTCTCCGTGGTGGGTTGGGTTCTGAGAGTCCCGGGCCCGGATCACACTGGTCCCCAGCTCAAGGCCCGCCAGTACCGCCCCCTTCACCGTCACCGTGGAAACGCTCAGGTTAGAGGAAGACCAGGTGAAGTTACCACTGCCGCCCTCCACCTGAGGAGAGAGGGGAGAGGGGGAGAGGAGAGAGGAGAGATAGGAGGGGAGAGAGAGAGGAGGGGTGAGATGAGAGGGGAGCGAGGAGAGAGATAGGAGGGGAGAGAGGAGAGGGGAAGAGAGAGGACAGAGGAGGGGAGAGAGGAGAGGGGAGCAAGAAGAGAGGAGAGGGGAGAGAGGAGAGGGGAGACAGGAGAGGGGAAGAGGAGAGAGAGAGAAGGAGAGGGGAGCGAGGAGAGAGAGAGGAGAGGGGAGCAAGGAGGAGAAAAAGCAGAGTGGAGAGAGAGAGGGGAAAGAGGAAAGGAGAGGGGGAGAGAGAGGGGGAGAGAGGGGAAGGGAGAGAGAGAAGAGACACACAGAGAGAAGAGACAAGGAGACAAGTAAAAGTTTTTTGTTTGTTTGTTTTAACAATGTGAAAGCGCTTGCTGGAGTGGGGCAGGTGTAACGCACCTCGATTTGATGCCGGTAGATCCCGTTGTTTGGTTGCCAAGGAAACGCCAGAACCTTGGGTATCATAACGATGGGGCTGTAGATGTGAACTTCTTGCAGGTGGCTGATTGGAGGACTCAGGGATAGGACTGAACCATTCTAGAGGGAGAATGGGGGGGGGGATAAAACATGGACTGTTCTATAAGAATACTACTACTACTAATAACAATACTAGAGTAGGGAGTCTTGTTTCCAGCCCTGCATGTCAACGCCCCACCTGCGCTGTGACAGACACCAGCGTGGCTCTGACGGCCGTGGCTCCGGGCTGCAGGGTCCTCACGTGGAAGCAGGACCCATTCTCCGTGGACAGCAGCCTGTCGAAGTACTCCACTGGGATTTCGTGGACGATCTTTATATTCTGAGACGAAGAAAAAAAACAAAAGCAACACACACTTTGTGTTTATTGACTGCAGCTCGGGCCAGAAGTTTTGCATCAACTAGAATTTTAGGAATGAGACATAATTAAAAAAAAAAAAAAAAAAAAAAAAACTATATGAATATAATTTAGATCTTGTAACATTGTGTAATCAAAAGAAACTACAAAATGATATCGCAAAAAAAAAAAAAAAGAAAAGTCTACCGGAAGGAAGCCATCATAGCAGTGCAGTATTTCATGTTAGATTTCAAATTCACATTTTCCATTTCAGTTCAATATTTGTGGAAAACTATACAAAGTGCTGGGTGTGGAATTCAATATGTTAACAAGGGAACATTATTCAGCAGCTTTCATTGGACTCTATGAAGCTGAGGGAGTTCATTCTATATAGAGGGGGTGGAATTCAATATGTTAACAAGGGAACATTATTCAGCAGCTTTCATTGGACTCTATGAAGCTGAGGGAGTTCATTCTATATAGAGGGGGTGTAATTCAATATGTTAACAAGGGAACATTATTCAGCAGCTTTCATTGGACTCTATGAAGCTGAGGGAGTTCATTCTATATAGAGGGGGTGGAATTCAATATGTTAACAAGGGAACATTATTCAGCAGCTTTCATTGGACTCTATGAAGCTGAGGGAGTTCATTCTATATAGAGGGGGTGGAATTCAATATGTTAACAAGGGAACATTATTCAGCAGCTTTCATTGGACTCTATGAAGCTGAGGGAGTTCATTCTATATAGAGGGGGTGGAATTCAATATGTTAACAAGGGAACATTATTCAGCAGCTTTCATTGGACTCTATGAAGCTGAGGGAGTTCATTCTATATAGAGGGGGTGGAATTCAATATGTTAACAAGGGAACATTATTCAGCAGCTTTCATTGGACTCTATGAAGCTGAGGGAGTTCATTCTATATAGAGGGGGTGGAATTCAATATGTTAACAAGGGAACATTATTCAGCAGCTTTCACTGGACTCTATGAAGCTGAGGGAGTTCATTCTATATAGAGGGGGTGGAATTCAATATGTTAACAAGGGAACATTATTCAGCAGCTTTTTTGACTTGGAAGTATTTTTTCAAGGACATGCTTACATCAGACATGTGGATTCTGTTGCCGGTGATGTCATAGACCTGCACTGTGACCTCATAGTGACGCCCCGTCTCCAGCACCCAGTGCTCCCCAGGGTGCACGCTCAGAGCTGGGACACAGAACAGAACCACATTGGACCCCTTCGGATTTGCTGGCAATACACTGGCTGTGAGCTAGATGGCGCTGCCCTTATACAAGTGTCCCGCAGTAAAAGCACAGCAGTGTGATAACGCACAGAGAGGCATGGCAAAGCATAGGGAAGCATTGTAAAGGTATGGTAAAGCATATTAAACACATGGGAGTGTATGGAAGTCAATAAAAGTCAATGAAAGTCTATGGGAGCCTATGGAAGCCAATGAAAGTCAATGGGAGTCTAGGAAAGTCAATGAAAGTCTATGGGAGTCTATGGAAGCCAATGAAAGCCAGTGAAAGTCAATGGGAGTCTATGAAAGTCAATGAAAGTCTATGGGAGTCTATGGGAGTCAATGGAAGCCAATGGAAGTGTATGGAAGCCAATGGAAGTGTATGCAAGTCAACTGAAGTCAACTGAAGTGTATGGAAGTCAATGGGTCAATGGAAGTCTATGGAAGTGAGTCTCACTGAGAAAGCTGGCCTCCACTACGAAGATGGTGCAGTTCGGGAGTTGAGAGGAGGCCTGCATGTGGATATCTGTGAGGGAGAGCTGAGGAAACAAACAGCAATCTGCAGCGTTGAGATTTCACAGAACCCCCTAACCCACCCCTCTCCACCCCTCTCCCCCCCCACCTCCCCCCCAGGATACTGCTGTAGTGCAGTACGAGGCTGGCCTGGCCCGGCTGCACAGCGGTCACTCTCACACTCTCCTGCTCGATCGTGGCCACGGGCTGCTCGGGGTCTCCGGCCTCGCTGACCAGCTGACCCTGCAGCTGCAGCCTGAACTCCGGGGAGGGCAGCCGGACATCTGGGAGCCGACAGACAGGGGGGACAGACACAGAGAGGGAGATTAATAATAAGACTCCCATTGCAGAGCAGTTTGAGCCAGTCCAGGTTTTACATGAATTCTAACTGTGAGCTCCCCCTCCCCCTCTCTCACCAGTGTCTCTGCCCTGCTGTCTCCTCCACACTCTGTAGTAGGCGTCTGCCCCCACGAGCAGGTACAGGTCCTGGGGGGGGCTGAGCAGGATGTTCTCCAGGATGAGCAATCGCACCGTCGCAGCGGAAACTTTCTGCAGGAACACTGAGCCGTGAGAGGAGCTTCCCAGTGAGAGCACCGCACAGTGGAGCACAGCACAGCACAGTGTAGTACAGCACAGTGGAGCACAGTGGAGCACAGTGTAGTACAGCACAGTGGAGCACAGTGTAGTACAGCACAGTGGAGCACAGCACAGCAACAGGGAGCGCATGAGCAAGCATTGTAAAGCACAGAGAGGTCTGGTAAAGCATAGGGAAGCATTGTAAAGCACAGAGAGGTCTGGTAAAGCATAGGGAAGCATTGTAAAGCACAGAGAGGTCTGGTAAAGCATAGGGAAGCATTGTAAAGCACAGAGAGGTCTGGTAAAGCATAGGGAAGCATTGTAAAGCACAGAAAGGTCTGGTAAAGCATAGGGAAGCATTGTAAAGCACAGCGAGGTCTGGTAAAGCATAGGGAAGCATTGTAAAGCACAGCGAGGTCTGGTAAAGCATAGGGAAGCATTGTAAAGCACAGAGAGATCTGGTAAAGCATAGGGAAGCATTGTAAAGCACAGAGAGGGATGGTAAAGCAGATTAAAAAAACAAACCCTGGTAAACTAACGACATCTGAATCTACTTCACCTTGTAGCCGGGCTCGTTGATTTGAACCCTCAGCCTGGCAGGGCCGCTCCTCAGGCCCGACACCAGCACCAGATCCCCCTGCTTCCCCTCAGCCTCCATGTTGAGGATGTACTCGGGAGGGGAGTACTCTGCATCCGTAAACCAGACAAACCTGAGAGAGGAGGCAGCAACGCAAACACAGACACAAGCTAGAGGTGTGTGAGTGAGTGTGTGTGTGTGTGTGTGTGTGTGTGTGTGTGTGTGTGTGTGTGTGTGTGCGTGTGGGTGTGCGTGTGTGTGTGCGTCAGTCAGAGCCGGATAGGACTAGCATATAGGAAAAACACAGCACAGTGTGATAAAGCACAGGGACAGTATGGAAAACCATAGGGAAGCATTGTAAAGCACAGAGAGGTCTGGTAAAGCATAGGGAAGCATTGTAAAGCACAGAGAGGTCTGGTAAAGCATAGGGAAGCATTGTAAAGCACAGAGAGGTGTGGTAAAGCATAGGGAAGCATTGTAAAGCACAGAGAGGTGTGGTAAAGCAGAGGGAAGCATTGTAAAGCACAGAGAGGTCTGGTAAAGCATAGGGAAGCATTGTAAAGCACAGAGAGGTCTGGTAAAGCATAGGGAAGCATTGTAAAGCACAGAGAGGTCTGGTAAAGCATAGGGAAGCATTGTAAAGCACAGAGAGGTGTGGTAAAGCATAGGGAAGCATTGTAAAGCACAGAGAGGTGTGGTAAAGCATAGGGAAGCATTGTAAAGCACAGAGAGGTGTGGTAAAGCAGAGGGAAGCATTGTAAAGCACAGAGAGGTCTGGTAAAGCATAGGGAAGCATTGTAAAGCACAGAGAGGTCTGGTAAAGCATAGGGAAGCATTGTAAAGCACAGAGAGGTCTGGTAAAGCATAGGGAAGCATTGTAAAGCACAGAGAGGTGTGGTAAAGCATAGGGAAGCATTGTAAAGCACAGAGAGGTCTGGTAAAGCTTATTAAAAACCATGAGAGCCACTCTCAGCTTGGTTAGGAGGCAGACACCCAACGCTTGTAGGATGGCGTGAGAGTCGCTACCTGACTCTGTCAGGGGAGTCGGGGGCTGCTTCAGTCTCAGGGTCCTTCACTGCACTCCACTGGAAAGTCAGCCCTGCCAGACTGCTGAAGGTGTTCCCTGAGAGAGCAGGAGAGAGGCGGGGATGGGAATGAGATTCCTGTTGCACAGCACTTTCATCCAGTCCAGGTTTTTAAGAGCTTGATTAGTCCTCACCCTCCTGGTCCAGGGCTCTGACGGACAGCTCTAAGGGAGAGTCGTCCAGGTAGAGCTCCCGGGTCGTGGAGACGATCTCGATGCTGCAGATCACATCCACCACGACACTGCAGCGCAGCACCTGACCCGTCACTGAAACACAGGACCAGAGGAACAGAGCGTCTCAATACAGAGCAGAGAGGAACACACACACACACACACACACACACACACACACACACACACACACACACACACAGATCACATCCACCACGACACTGCAGCGCAGCACCTGACCCGTCACTGAAACACAGGACCAGAGGAACAGAGCGTCTCAATACAGAGCAGAGAGGAACACACACACACACACACACACACACACACACACACACACACACACACACACACACACAGATCACATCCACCACGACACTGCAGCGCAGCACCTGACCCGTCACTGAAACACAGGACCAGAGGAACAGAGCGTCTCAATACAGAGCAGAGAGGAACACACACACACACACACACACACACACACACACACAGATCACATCCACCACGACACTGCAGCGCAGCACCTGACCCGTCACTGAAACACAGGACCAGAGGAACAGAGCGTCTCAATACAGAGCAGAGAGGAACACACACACACACACACACACACACACACACACACAGATCACATCCACCACGACACTGCAGCGCAGCACCTGACCCGTCACTGAAACACAGGACCAGAGGAACAGAGCGTCTCAATACAGAGCAGAGAGGAACACACACACACACACACACACACACACACAGATCACATCCACCACGACACTGCAGCGCAGCACCTGACCCGTCACTGAAACACAGGACCAGAGGAACAGAGCGTCTCAATACAGAGCAGAGAGGAACACACACACACACACACACACACACACACACACACACACACAGATCACATCCACCACGACACTGCAGCGCAGCACCTGACCCGTCACTGAAACACAGGACCAGAGGAACAGAGCGTCTCAATACAGAGCAGAGAGGAACACACACACACACACACACACACACACACACACACACACAGACAGAGGAACAGAGCGTCTCAATACAGAGCAGAGAGGAACACACACACACACACACACAGATCACATCCACCACGACACTGCAGCGCAGCACCTGACCCGTCACTGAAACACAGGACCAGAGGAACAGAGCGTCTCAATACAGAGCAGAGAGGAACACACACACACACACACACACACACACACACACACAGATCACATCCACCACGACACTGCAGCGCAGCACCTGACCCGTCACTGAAACACAGGACCAGAGGAACAGAGCGTCTCAATACAGAGCAGAGAGGAACACACACACACACACACACACACACACACACACACACACACACACACACACACACACACACACAGATCACATCCACCACGACACTGCAGCGCAGCACCTGACCCGTCACTGAAACACAGGACCAGAGGAACAGAGCGTCTCAATACAGAGCAGAGAGGAACACACACACACACACACACACACACACACACACACACACACACACACACACACACACACA
>NC_081223.1:12266199-12286199 GCF_902713425.1 Acipenser ruthenus | reverse complement strand
GCACTCCCAGCCCCAGCCAGTTTACAGCGCGAGCTGTTCCCGTTTGCAACTCAAAATGAAACAGAGATTAAGAGATTAACACGCTCCATCAACGAGCGGAAACCACAGCTTTACAATCCAGAGTTTCACAGGGGAGGGGGTCCGCACTGACACACTAAGAGGCTGTGTGGTTAAAGAAAAGGGCTTGTAACCAGGAGGTCCCCGGTTCAAATCCCACCTCAGCCACTGACTCATTGTGTGACCCTGAGCAAGTCACTTCACCTCCTTGTGCTCCGTCTTTCGGGTGAGACGTTGTTGTAAGTGACTCTGCAGCTGATGCATAGTTCACACACCCTAGTCTCTGTTATTATTATTATTATTATTATTATTATTTATTTCTTAGCATTTCTTACTCTGTAAGTCGCCTTGGATAAAGGCGTCTGCTAAATAAACTAATAATAATAATAATAATAATACACAAATACAGTATGAGCATGAGAGAACAAAGAGAGCAGAAAACAAGAATGAAGAAATAAGAAAAAATAAACACATGAAAGAAAAGAATGAACTAAACGAAAGAAAATGAACGAAAGGAAACAAAAAAGAATGAAAGACAAAGAATAATAATCGAGAAAGGAAAGAAAAAGCAGCCCCTTTAAATCAAATTCATCTCCTCCCTCCCCTCCTGTTCCCTCGTTTTCACAAAGTAAAATAAACCGGACAGGCAGCGCGAGGTGCATTTTATAACGAAAACATCAAACACACAAAATCCAGGAATATTATTTATTACAAAGAAGAAAAAAATACAGTTATACAAAATGTTTACATCTCGATACTCCTTTCTAAAAATGGAACTTAAACATTATTGCTTTGTAACATTTATTCAATTTGTATTACTGTTTTTTTTTATATAATTCCTTTTCACTTTCTGGTGTTATCTCTGTTAAGACGTTCCCTTCGCTGCTGTCCAGGTGACCTTTGACCTCTGTGTGGCTTTTGGTGGTGGGGGGGGGGGGGGTTTGTTCCAACTGTACCCTAAATTACCTAATTGGACCAATTCAGCTTCTAATAAACTCTGAACTGCTCCGATGAAGTCATTTAGGATACAGCTGGAACAAAAACTAGGAGGGGCAGCGGCCCCCCAGGAGGAGGGTGGGAGACCCCCTGGAATAATGGATTGCAATCGAACAGAATGGATTGCAATGGCATGGATTGCAATGGCATGGATTGCAATGGCATGGATTGCAATGGCATGGATTGTAATGGCAGTGGAGAATGAAAGCTGCCTCTCTTTCCCTCTCTCTCCAGGTCTTGTGGGAGAACGGGACTTCACAACACAAACAGACTGGAGGGAGGGAGGGAGGGAGGAATGAGGGGACGAGGGGCTAGCTAGGCCTTCATCTTCAAAAGGCAGGTTTATTTATTCGTTAATCATCATCATCATCATCATCATCATCATCATCATCATAATAACAATACATCCTAAAGGAATGTCATCAAGCTTACATGTGCATTTTAACACCAGCACAGGCACTGCAGTGACAGCCTGCCAGAGCAGCTGGCAATCCGACAGCGAGGGGGGGGGGGCAGGGGTGGGGGGCGGCGGTGGAGCGGCCCCGGGTGCGAGGGTTGCCACGGCGATCAGGGAGTCCGGTTTACAAGCTGTGCAGCTCTTGCATGGTCTCATCCAGCATGGACGCCATCTTCAGATTCTCCTCTTTGGTGCGAGCGAGCTTATCTGTGGAGATCAAGAGAGACAACATGAAAACACACGTGTTACACACGCACACGCGGAGCGACTCTTACAAGCGGGCCGATCAGGATCACCGTGCTTCAGAATGCCAGCTCTGTGCCCTGCAGTGTAACGAGTCGACCACTAGATGTCAGGCCTTCCCACATGCATGCGCAGGGCCCGCACCAAGTACTGTGCAACTCCAGCTGAAAGCGAGGGGTATTTTGTTTGTTTGTTTGTTTGAATTAGCGGTGGTTCCCCCCCGACTCCACCGCACTGTAAGAAACAAAAACCAAAACGCCGATTTTAAAACTGCTCCAGCCGGATCATTAACGCTGCCCTCGGCCACCTCACGTTACAGTTAGCATCAGCAGTTTGAAATACAGCATGCAAAACGGTGCTCAATCACTGAGGACATCAAAACAAAGACCCGGTGGGTGAGCAGCTTGTTCCACGATCACGACTCTGTGCCCTCAAGACCGCAGAGTCCTATTCACTGCAGCGTCTTTGAGAAGTGATCGTCCGGTGAGGGAGCCTGGCTTAACTGCCCTGCGGAAACATCCCAATGCACAGGGTTTACATGCTGGGCTGTTTTTTGGATGATATTATTATTATTATTATTATTATTATTATTATTATTATTATTATTATTATTAGCATCAGTAATAAAACAAACTTAAAATGAGATTGATGCAGTAATTGTATCAATTAAAACCAAGATTAATGTATATATCTATCTATCTATCTGTGTTTAATAATCAATCAGACACACCTGAGCTTGTTAGCTAGACACACTGGGGCTGATCAAGCTGGTAGTAAAACCTGGACTGGGTGACGCTGCTGTGCAACAGGAGTCTGATTTCTATCCTTGGTCTAAAAGTTTGTGATGGGAACACAGCGTGAGATTAAATACCTTGCTAGCGCTGCAATAGTTAGAAATCTGTGCACACAGTCCCTCTGAAGACAAATATTTAAGCTGCAGGGAAGTGAAAGCAGTGCGTGTGCGTGTGCGTGTGCGTGTGTGCGCGTGCATGTGCGTGTGCGTGTGTGTAAGGCACGTCTTATCAAAACCACACCCCTCCTCACCATGCCTTTATCACTCTGGGGTGCTTTCTCATTTCATTACACAGGATTAGAAACTCACACTAGCCCTGCCCTGTGGTTCAGCACTGCCCTCAAAAGAGGTCTATTATTATTATTGATATGATCAGGAGCCAGGAGTTCTGAACCCCAGGACTGGGTGCAGCAGCAGCAGCAACAGCAGCAGCAGGGCTAGTGTGAGTTTGTAACCCTGCTCAAACTCCGGGCTCCTGATCATTTCAATATTAATAATAATAGACTTCATTGAGGGGAGCTCTGAACCCCAGGACTGGGTGCAGCAGCAGCAGCAGCAGCAGGGCTAGTGTGAGTTTCTAACCCTGCTCAAACTCCTGGCTCCTGATCATTTTAATATTAATAATAATAATAATAATAATAATAATAATAATAATAATAATAGACTTCATTGAGGGGAGCTCTGAACCCCAGGACTGGGTGCAGCAGCAGCAGCAGCAGTAGGGCTAGTGTGAGTTCTAAATCTATTACTATTATTACTATTATTATTTTTAAAGAAACGAATTTGGTCCTTAATAGGTTAACACATTCTCCGAGCCACAGATTGTGCAAGAAAGCCATTCCTGCCACGGGTGTGTCTAGCCCCGCCCTCTTTCTATTACATCACAATGCCCTCCTGCCTGGGTTACACCCGATTGGTGCAGGAGGAGCTTACCACACCTTCCGATGGTGTATGCAACCCACACACACACACACAGAGACACACACAGAGACACACACACACACACACAGAGACACACACGCACACACAGAGATGCACGCACACACACACAGAGAGACACAAACAGAGACACACACGCACACAGACACACGCACACAGAGACACACGCACACAGAGACACACGCACACAGAGACACACGCACACACACACAGAGACACACGCACACACACACAGAGACACACACACACAGAGACACACACACACAGAGACACACACACAGAGACACACACACACACAGAGACACACACACACAGAGACACACACACACAGAGACACACACACACAGAGACACACACACACAGAGACACACACACACAGAGACACACACACAGAGACACACACACACAGAGACACACACACACACAGAGACACACACACACAGAGACACACACACACAGAGACACACACACACACAGAGACACACACACACAGAGACACACACACACACAGAGACACACACACACACAGAGAGACACACAGACACGCACACGCACACAGAGACACACACACACGTCAATAAAGTCAAGCATTCTGACACGATGCAGAAGACAGACACTGTGTGGGAACGCTTGTAGAAATGAGGCGGACGCGTCAGCTGTTGTGTGTGTTACTGGAAGTTCAGAACACAATTAAAATTGTGAATTTGTAGAATACATTTAAGAAGAAAAAAAAAAATCAATCTCCATTTCCAGTGATGGTAGATTCAGATCCAGGGCTGCACCCATGCTGACAAATAACCAAGCAAGGAAATCAACAAACAAACCGACGCAGACAGAAAGAAACGGGTCTCAGATTGTTTTTGAATGTATATAGTATATGTATGCATTACAGTACACAGTCAGCAGATACAATATTCACAGAGAGAGAGGGAGGGAGAGAGAGAGAGAGAGAGGAGAGAGACAGAGAGAGAGGGAGAGAGAGAGAGAGGGGGAGAGGAGAGAGACAGGAGAGGGACAGAGACAGAGACAGACAGGAGAGAGAGAGAGAGACAGGAGAGAGGAGAGAGACAGAGAGACAGGGAGGAGAGAGAGAGAGAGAGAGGGGGAGGGAGAGACAGAGGAGACACTAATTCTGGAATAGCAAATACATGAAACAAAATAAATACAAAACATGAAAAAAAAGACTTTAAAAATAGCCCCCCCCCCTCCCCCATCCCCACACTCCAAGTCCGCTGTTTTTCGGATCAGCACGGAGAGGAGGACAGGCTGCCGAGGACAGATAGAGACAGGAGGACAGAAAGGACAGACTGATAGAAGCTGAGCAGCCTTTTTTTTTTTTTATCTGTAAGAAAGAGGAAGCAGAGAGAAACGAGTGTAACCAAAAAAGGAAATGCAACGACTAACCGAAACCCAGAATGAGAGGAAGCACATTGTGAAGACTGCTGTCCTGTACTGCCACGTCGCTCTCAAACTTACCACACAACATCCCTGTCTGCATCGAGTGCCTGAGCTGGTGACCTACACACACTGGGGCTGATCAAGCTCCTAGTAAAACCTGGACTGGGTGACCCTGTTGTGTAATAGGAGTGCGATTCCCATCCCTGATCTATCTGTGTAAATATCCCACTGCTACCACCAATATACTGTCACTGTCTATAAAATCAGCTGAAAACCTCCTTCAACCAACGACTATCTATCTACAGGGATGGGAATCAGACTCCCGCTGCACAGCAGTGTGATCCAGTCCTGGTTTCACTAGGAGTTTAATAATAAGACACACCTGAGCTTGTTAGCTAGACACACTGGGGCTGATCAAGCTGGTAGCAGTGAAACCTGGACTGGATCACACTGCTGTGCAATAGGAGTCTTATTTCCATCCCTGGAAAAATCCAGGTTTGATATTCCTGCAACTGTTCTGGATTACTGGCGGGTTAACTTTAATAATAACTTTAACAGCAGTTTTAAAAGACTGTTCACTCTCTCGGGTTAAATCATGCTTTGAAAAAAATGACAAAACATCTATAAAAAAAAGGTAACACTACAAACTTGATGCAATTACTCAAAATGGTTAAAAAAAAACCCTCAATAATTACACCTTGTGCGTTAAAAATATCCATAACTATTCACGGCACATGCACACGATTCAGTTACTCTGCAGAACTGTGTCTGGTTAGTCCACACGGTTAGAAACTCACACTAGCCCTGCTGCCCACCCGTCCTGGGTTTCTGAATCAATGGAGCGGAATATCAAACAAATTCATTTAATTAAGAGTATAGGGATGGAGCTCTCCACAGAAATCAGGGCGAGGGTCTCTGGTGTGGATCGGGGGGCTGATTCACCGTTCAGAGTGAATGAAGAAACAGCTGCTCGGGTTTGTGTGGATCGCTGTTCTCCGTCTCAGAAAAGCAGCGATTATCACAAACCCAAGCAGCTGTTTCTGCACTCGCTCAGCTCAACCCTGGTTAGTTAGCTGGCTGGCTGGTGCGTGGGTTCGGGCAGGCTGTCAGAGGTGAGATAGACATGCAGTGGAGAGGAGGGAGGAGAGGATGGAAGAGAGGAGGAGAGGTATTTACATGGAAGTCATGTCGTTAAGAGCATGGTCCAGCTCCTCGCTGATGGCTTTGTATTTCAGCTTCTGGGCATAGAGCTCGTCTGAGGGGTGGCACAGAGGCAGGGAGGGAAGGGGAGAGAGAGAGAGAGAGAGGGTGGGGGAGAGAGAGAGAGAGGGAGAAGGGGAAGAGAGGGGGAGGAGGGAGAAATGTTGGAAGAGCAGATCCAAGGCACGGAGGCAACAGCAACAGAAGTGTTGAATTTTTTTTTGCAGAAGAGAGAAAAAAGGAAAGGAAAATAAAGTTAGGCAGAGCAAGAGAGAAACAAATAAAACAGAAGGAGCAACAGAAAACAGAAACCAGGGCTCGCAAGATAACGAGCAGCGATAACGAGCAGCGAAGCGACTCCGCGTGTCACGGGGGGGGGGGGGGGGGGGGGGGGTTGGGGGGGGGGGAGGGGGGGGGGGGGTGCTGCGATGTCCTGTCAGAAGGGATTGATCTCAATCCAACAAAAACCTTCAGACTAGAAATCTCTCTCCGCACCTTCAACGGAAACACTAAAAGAAGCTTAAATTGCTTCAGTGACAGACGTTTCCACTAGAAACCAGCATGGCGTCAACAGAAACTTCATGAATTCAATGACGGACGTTTCAACTGGACGTTTTGCTCAGCGTCTTCAATAGAAACACTAAAAGAAACATCATAAATTCAACGGCAAAAGTTTCGACTAAGTCTTGACGAATTCACAGAATTTCTTTTAGTATTTCTAAACTCGGCACACAACCAGAAGGTTGGAGAGAACACCCACAGTACTGAAAATATCAAACCTTTCAAATTAAATCAATCCAACAATAGCATGTTGTTGAAAAACACGATTTCCTGTCAGAGACGAGCATCAAGACCAATGAAGGAAAGGGGGAGGAGAAAGAGAAGCACGTACCTTCCAAGTCGTCAATGGATTTTTCTAGCTTGGCTACGGATCTCTCCGCAAATTCCGCGCGAGTCTCCGCCTGTGAGGGAAGAGGAGCAGGATTAGCCACGACTTCCACAGCGGTTAAATTTATACAGTGTCTTCCAGCAACTACTGTACCGCAGAAACTACGATCTGTAGGTCTTTCAATCCAATTCCCAAAACACAATCACCACCCATCAAAAATTAGCAACTAGCAGCAGCGTTCTGTTAAAAGGAGCTCCTCACAAGACTGGCAGCAAATTCACTTCAGATCGAAGAAGTCTATGTTTGTCAATTAAATTGGCTTCAAATGAAATGAAAGCAGTTGAACCAAAATCGCAAAAAAATTATGGGTTCTCTAAAATATTGATTCTAGTTCCTTCGAAGGAACTCGGGATTGGTTTTAAAAAGGAATTCAAAAACAGGAACTGAGCCCCAAGCTCTGTCTAGAAGTCCCTGGCTGAACGCTGTTCAGTTTTCTGCAGGAAAAGGGAAACGCTTCTAAAAGGCGTTTTATAAAAACCAGCCCCCCCCCCCGGATTTAATATTATTTTCTATTGCTTAATAAATTTTCCTCACCTCTTTGAGCTTGTCGGTCAAGATCTTGATCTCCTCCTCATATTTATCCTCCTTCTGGGAGTACTGTTGTGATGGAAGAGGAGAGAGAGAGAATTCTAAATAATTTTGACTTGACCATCTTCACAGCAATATGGACATCAGGCAAAACACACAGCAACACTCACAGAAGCATTAAAACACTCCAGGTCTGAATTCAGAAATACTCAGAAGAAACTGAACGGATTCAATGACAAAAGTTTCGACAACGTTCGACAGGTTTGTCGTTGAATTTTTTTTGGTATTTCTAAAAATTCTGCCCACTCCTACAATAGAAAACACACACACACAACTGAAAATACGACTCCTTTGAAATTAAAATAAATACAAATCAATGAATACAATTAAAGAAATATTTCATAAACCATGCGGCGACTTCTGTGGGATAAAAACCGTGCTTGAAAAGAAAGAAAGAAATGTTTTAAAAACACACGCGCTCACACGAATACCTCGTGTTGCCCCAGCACTGCAAAATAATACAAATTAAAAGATAAATAATAAAATCACAGCAAAAAGAAACCATGCATTTCCGACGTCGAAAATAATAATAAATCCGACTGGCTCAGAACCCCCTAACAGGACATCAGGAAGAACGCAAAAAACTTCAATTTGGACCACCCTTGGGCGCCAAACGTTCCCCAACAGAGATTCATTTCGATTTATTAAGTGTCTATATATGATCCACTAAACTCACTTAGATTTCTGATTTACCCCCCCTGAAGTCTTGAATGATTAATGCAATCGCTGTACGCACCGCGATACGCAGGTCGCTGTGCGGTACGTTCCTGCTGGTCCTGATGAGCTGCTTCTCGTTGGTATTATACAAGTGTACGGCTGTGGCCAAAAGTTTTTAGAATTTTAAGATTGAGGTAAAATAAAAATGTTAAATATTATATATATATATATATATATATAAATAATATATATATATATATATGAACATCATTTAAATATTTTATTTAATATCATGTAAAATCAAAGAGAAACTACAAAATGATATCGCAAAAAAAGAGTCTACCGGAAGGAAGCCATAATAGTAGTGCAGTATTTCTTGTTAGATTTTGAAATGTGACATTTCTTAATTTGTCAGTTTTTCTTTCGTTAAGTATATAAGAAAAACGACAAAGCGCTGGTTTTTAATTCAATATGTTAACGTGACGTTATTCAGCAGGCTTTCATTCGGCTTCATGAAGCAAAATTAGTTTATTTTATAGGGCGATGCAAAACTTTTGACCACAGCTGTACACTCTCAAAGTGCAGCTTCTGCAAATAAGTTCCAATGAGGGGGGGGGGGGGTCACGAGCTCTAATGTCCGATTAGGGGTGCTGTCGCAGGGGCTGGGTGACCCCCTCTTTCACGGGGAGGCAGGTGCAGGCAGCCCTACCTTCTCAGCCTGAGCTTCGAGAGATTTCAGATTGTTGGTCACGTTTTTCAGTTCCTCTTCCAGCTCCGCGCATTTGCTGCGTTCATCATCGCCGAAACACAGAGAGTACAAAACCGCACAACAAGAGGAGGAGAGAAGAGAGAGAAGGGGAAAGGGGTGAGAAAGAAAGCAAGAAAGAAAAAAGCAGGAAGGACGACACTGAGAAAGAGGAGAGGAAATCTAGATACTAGGGACTAGTTAATGCAGAAAATACTAAATAGAAGCTAAAGTCAATGCGAAATTTTTGGATTGAATTTATTCTTATTTTTAAGTTTCTAACCCTGCTCAAACTCCTGATCATTTCAATATTAATAATAGACTTCACTGAATGGAGCTCTGAACCCCAGGACTGGGTGCAGCAGCAGCAGCAGCAGCAGGGCTAGTGTGAGTTTCTAACCCTGCTCAAACTCCTGGCTCCTGATCATTTCAATATTAATAATAATAATAATAATAATAATAATAATAATAATAATAATAATAGACTTCACTGAATGGAGCTCTGAACCCCAGGACTGGGTGCAGCAGCAGCAGCAGGGCTAGTGAGTTTGTAACCCTGCTCAAACTCCTGGCTCCTGATCATTTCAATACTAAGAGACTAATAGTACTTAATCTCCAAGTCCGAGGGCTGTCCCTGAATGTCTCAAACAGTATTTTAAACGGCCCTCACACAAGGACAGTGAGGATCACTGAAGGCAAGAGATGGAAGGGAGACAGGGGAGGTAACCGTGCGTAAAACAGCACACATGAAACTATGAAGAGAGGGAGAGGGAGATCACTTTAGAGGATGAAGGAATCATTATACAGCCCAGCAATCCAGATTGTTCAAAATGCCACTAAACGCATTGGGCAGAAAGCAGTATCAAACATGGGGGAAATAAATTATACCACACTAGAACTTCGGGCGAGACTTAAAACAAACGAGGTCCTATTGGAAGTGACTCTGCAGCAGCAGCAGCAGCAGTTGTTGATGATGATGCAGAGTTCACCCCCCTGGTCTCCAAGGCGCTTTGGATAAAACGTAAAAGTAACTTGTAGGCACTTATTTACACTTTAACTACATGTTTTGCAACTTTAGTCCTAAAAACATTCAATGAAAATAATAATTAATAAATAACACATTTTTTCATTAGTGGCATTTTTTTTTTTTTTTTTAATCACTTATTTTTTCGTACAACGCTGGACTGTTGGAGCCGAGAGAGAGCGAGAGAGAGGACGACAAAGAAGGAAACAAGCAAACATGCCGCTGCAGGCCACGGGAGAAACGTGGAAGCAAAGCAGAGTGGCCACGGAGCCCGGTGTCTTCAATCAGGAAAGCTGAGCGCTCCTCTTGCCCCTCCCCTCCCCTAACACCAGGGGCGTGGCTAACAAGCTCAAAATCAGCCCCCAACTCCAGTCAAGCAGCGCAGTAGAGCTGTGCGGACCGATGATCCGATTCCATTGGGATGCAGCTCTATGCAGAAATCAGGGCGAGGGTCTCTGGTGTGGATCGGGGCTGATTCACCGTTCAGAGTGAAGTAAGAAACAGCTGCTTGGGTTTATGTGGATCGCTGATCTCCGCAGTCTCAGAAAAGCAGCATGAAATCATCACAAACCCAAGCTTCATTCACTCTGAGCGGTGAATCAGCCCCGATCCACACCAGAGACCGTCGCCCTGACTGTCAGTCCCTGACTTCTGCATAGAGCTCCATCACGATAACCTAATCAATCTGTTTGTAACTGACGTTCTACAGTACATGTCTATTAAAAAATACATTATAAGGAAGTAAAAATAAATAAATGTACCCCCCCACAAAGTGGTATAGTACACCCCCCCCTGCCCCTGAATACAAAGTGGTATAGTCTGCTACAGGAAGGCTGTACCTTGTCCTCAGATGCCTGGAGGGACTTCACTGATTGGTCGAATCCTCTCAGCTGTTCCTCATACATCCTGGCTTTGCTGTTAGTGGATCACATGACATGCATGATGATGGAGGAGGAGGAGGAGGATGAGGAGGAGGTGATTGGATGAGAGGGGAGGGGGGCGGGACATGGGTCAATGTTGAAAACGCAGCATGCAACGAGACAGGGAGAAGGGAAAAAAATAACACGCATGTTGATGAGGTTACAAACAGGGTTAGAAACTCCCGCCCTGCCCTTCACCTGGGTCTTAATACTGCTGCACTGCCTTCCTGAACATAGTGGAGATTTCATACTCTCCCCATTAGATTAACTGTGATATCAAACATATGCCAATCCTAAGATTCTGCATCCTAGTTCATATTGTATTCTAGTAGTGTTATTATTATACATAGCATCCTAGTTCATATTGTATTCTAGTAGTGTTATTATTATACACAGCATCCTAGTTCATATTGGATTCTAGTAGTGTTATTATTATACACAGCATCCTAGTTCATATTGTATTCTAGCAGTGTTATTATTATACACAGCATCCTAGTTCATATTGTATTCTAGCAGTGCTATTATTATACATAGCATCCTAGTTCATATTGTATTCTAGCAGTGTTATTATTATACATAGCATCCTAGTTCAGATTGTATTCTAGTAGTGTTATTATTATACACAGCATCCTAGTTCATATTGTATTCTAGTAGTGTTATTATTATACATAGCATCCTAGTTCATATTGTATTCTAGTAGTGTTATTATTATACACAGCATCCTAGTTCATATTGTATTCTAGTAGTGTTATTATTATACATAGCATCCTAGTTCATATTGTATTCTAGTAGTGTTATTATTATACATAGCATCCTAGTTCATATTGTATTCTAGTAGTGTTATTATTATACACAGCATCCTAGTTCATATTGTATTCTAGTAGTGTTATTATTTGCACTTTCATAAACAGCTGCTGCAGAGTCACTTCCAACAGGACCTCGTTTGTTTTATCGGAAGGTCTGGATGCTGCACCCTAACTGTGTCTAGGACTGTGTCTCTCGGGTGAGGGGGTGAGGGGAGAGGGGTGACGGGGTAGGGTCCTGGTGCAATACTCACGATTCAGCCACCTCAGCTCTCTCCTCAGTGCGCTCCAGGTCACCCTCAATGATCACAAGCTTACGAGCCACCTGGACAGAGAGAGACAGAGAGACAGGCAGGCAGGCAATCAGAACTCGGGCTGCAGCGACATACTCCTGTCACGACACAATATTTATCACGACACACGCGACGGTCCTGACCTCCTCCTCCTCAGTGCGCCCCCCCCCCCCCTCCTCAGTGTGCCCCCCCTCAGTGTATTCCCTCAGCGCGCTGGCAGCCTCACCTCCTCGTACTTGCGGTCGGCCTCCTCTGCGATGTGCTTGGCCTCTTTCAGCTGGATCTCCTGCAGCTCCATCTTCTCCTCGTCCTTCAGGGCGCGGTTCTCAATCACCTTCATACCCCTGAGAGAGAGAGAAAGCGAGAGAGAGAGGGGTTAAAATACAAAACAGAGACAAGAGACACACACGGAGACACACACTCCCAGTACACCCAGCCTGGTTCTCAATCACCTTCATACCCCTGAGAGAGAGAGAGAGAGAGAGGGGTTAAAATACAAACAGAGACAAGAGACACACGCACACACGGAGAGACACACTCCCAGTACACCCAGCCTGGTTCTCAATCACCTTCACACACACACACAGAGACACAGTGAAGCGGCTGACCTCTCACTCTCGTCCGCTACCTTCTCCGCCTCCTCTAGTTTCTGCAGCGCCGTGGCGAGGCGCTCCTGGGCTCGGTCCAGCTCCTCCTCCACCAGCTGAATACGCCGGTTCAGAGAGGCCACCTCCGCCTCCGCCTGAGAGAGAGAGAGAGAGTCACCTCAATATACTTGCCACCTACAAACAGCAGGGATGGTAATCAGACTGCCGTTGTGTAGCGCTCTGATCCATTCCTGGTATTCACTAGGAGTTTAATAAGAGACACACTGTGGCTACGCGAGCTGGACTGGGTGAAGCTGCTGTTTGCACCCTGCTGTATACATCCTGTGTGTGTGCTGGGAGCAGCTGAAACCACTCTGCAGCGTAATCGATTCAAAATGTAGGGTCACAGGGGTATTAGGAAACAGTGGGGAGAGATGCTGTCTGTGCGAGTGTGTGTCAATATTAATAATAATAGACTTCATTGAGGGGAGCGCTGAACCCCAGGACTGGGTGCAGCAGCAGCAGCAGCAGGGCTAGTGTGAGTTTCTAACCCTGCTCAAACTCCTGGCTCCTGATCATTTCAATATTAATAATACTAGACTTCATTGAGGGGAGCTCTGAACCCCAGGACTGGGTGCAGCACCTGCAGCAGCAGCAGGGCTAGTGTGAGTTTCTAACCCTGCTCAAACTCCTGGCTCCTGATCATTTCAATATTAATAATAATAGACTTCATTGAGGGGAGCTCTGAACCCCAGGACTGGGTGCAGCAGCAGGGCTGGTGTGCGAGTTTCACTCTCCTCGCTGCGTTTCATGTCTCAACACATCGCTGGCGGCTCGTTTGCTTCAGACCGGTTTTACAAACCCTGTGGGCTGCACTGGCAAGGCACCAGAGACAGAAGAGCACAGCACAGGAAGAAACAAGCACTCCCTCCGCCCAGAGGCACGAGAAAAAAAAAAAAAAAAAAACAACAAGACAAGGAGACCGTTTCAACAAGAGCTGCCGGGACCCGCGCTCCAGCTTTGTTTTTGTCAAGCTGGAAACGGAGTTCTGGGTGTAAAGGAATCCATTTGGCTTTTTTTTTTTTTTTTTTGCATTCTGCTTGACCGCTGTTTTATTAGGTTAAAAATAAATAAAAAAAATAAGAAGTGGTAAACGTTTTCTAAATGTTTCTGTTTGATATCCTCCTCTATTACCTGAGTGTAGCACCAAACCTCCCAATTGTTATTATTATTACTGAGTCATTCAGCAGACGCTTTTATCCAAAGCGACTTGCAGAGACTAGGGGGGGTGAACTATGCATCATCAACAACTGCTGCTGCTGCTGCTGCAGAGTCACTTCCAATAGGAGCTCGTTTGTTTGACGTCTCATCCGAAGGACGGAGCACAAGGAGGTGAAGCGACTCGCTCAGGGTCACGCACACACACACACACACACACGCACGCACACACAGGGAGTCAGTGGCTGCTGCAGAGTCTCTTCTAACAGGACCTTGTTTGTTTGCTGTGTGATTATCTGTGTGTTTGCACAGGGACTGGACGCAGCTTTGCAGATTCAATAAGGGATTCACTAAAGAGGTGCAGGTTTGGTATCGAGTCAATCCTATTCAACTTGAACGCACTTAAAAATTAAATATAAAAAGATTAGGGCATGCAGCGGATTCCATGAAGGGCTTCCCACCAAAAGCACAGACGATACAACACCCAGCGTGGAAACGTGTGCCTGGCACAGCTAGGGTTCAAAGAGTCACATCGCCTAGAAATTCAGCTTTGAGACGATTAAAAAGAAAAACACATCAACATAATTTAGATCTTTTATTGTCTCAATGTAATCCAAAGAAACTACAAAATGATAGATCTTAAAAAATAAAGTCTACAGGAAGGAAGCCAGAACAGAGTGGTTCAGTATTTCCTGCTATAGATTTCCAACTGTCACATTTTTTTCAATTTGTCATTTTTCCGTTTTTAAGTATACATGGGCAGTGCAGGGGTGAAAACAGCGTGAGCATGCGCAGTACGCAAAGGCAGGCACATCTGACAGGTAGCACAAACTGACCGCGACCCCGGAATCCAGCACCGCGATCGCGTCGCGCTGTCAAGAAGAGCGCTCGAATTCTCACGACGCCGACGTTCCACCAGACGTCACAACAGAATGATTATTAAACAGCTTCAGGGTTACGTTGCCACGCCTTTTATATTTGATATATAATTACGTGTAGTGCTATGCGGATCGTTGCAAACGTACTCAGAGATTGCACAGGCAATACTACAGCTGCACCCACTCAGGACACGCCCGCAGTGTGTGTGTGTGTGCATGGAATCAATGAACCGAGCCGTGCCCCGATTAAAATACGTGCATCATCATCATTATTATTGATCAAAATCAGCCTGGCGTAGGCTGAAACAGACTTTAGACTACAAAAAAAGTTTATTTCTAATCGTTTTTTTTAATACAGTAACTATTAGTCTCATTGCCACTTCCTAGTTGTAGTAGCAACCAATTGCTTAACTTCCTTTTTGGGCAGTGCAGCGTGTTGCGTTTAGCAGAAGTAGCGCCACGCCTAATAAATATATATATATATATATATATATATATATATATGAGAATTACTTATGAAAAAAAACACACATTAAAGTTATAAAACTAATTTCAAAAAGTCAAAACAAAACGTCTACATGTCACATAAGAGACCCCCAAGCGCGTCTTGAACTGAATTAAACACCGAATCCATGTGTTTTACCCCCATCCCGTCCCCAGCACCCCGCGTACGCGTTTATTAACATTGCAACTGAAACTTTTTCGGTTTTATGCCATTTTTTTCCACCAACATCCAGACCCGAGCGACCTCAGGGTTTCCCGCTGCCGCTGCTGCACGCTGTTCTTCTTGTGGCGGTGTGTTTTTAACGGGGTTTCGTTACCTGCTCCCTCGCCTGCTTCTCCACCTCCACCTGCCGCTGCAGGGTCTCGGCTCTCTCCTCCGCCTCGTCCGCTTGCTGCTGCAGGACTTTGATTTTTCTTTTCACCGCTTCTATGCTGTTCAGTCCGGCCATGGCTCCTCTCTCTCTCTCTCTCTCTCTCTCTCTTTATTTATTTGAAGCGATGTGTCTTTAAAATATCTTCCTGTATGGATTCCGCTGTTTGTAATCTGTCGACCCGCCTCCCTCAAGTTTTTTTTTTTTAAAACAAAATAATAAAATGCTGAAAAAAAAAAAAGCCTCACTTTTTTTTTTTTTTTTTCTGAAGGTTTTGCCCCCCAAAAAAAATGTTCTGTTGTTTACTTGTTTTTGTTTTAAACCGCTGTATAGAAACAGCGAGCTTTCTCTAATTTAAATCCTGTGTCTAGGAACTGATTACAGTGCGTGTTGTTTTTAATTTTAAAGATGTTTCTTTTAAGTTTCCTCTCTTTCTCTTTCTCTCTTTCTCTCTCGTTCCTCCCTTCCTTCCTTTTTTTTTTAGTCAGGCGGCTTCCGGTCTACTCCGCCCTGCCCCGGCTTCAACGGATGTGACGTTTCCCTCCCTCAGCCGCGCCCACGATCTTTACGCATAGAATTACGTCATCGTTTAGTGCAGGGGTGCACAATCCTGGTCCTGGGGGGCCGATGCCCTCCTGGTTTTTGTTCCAGCTGTACACTAAATTGCTTGATTGGTCCAATTAAGTAATTTAGGGGACAGTTGGAACACAAGCCAGGAGGACACCGGCCCTCCAGGACCAGGATTGCCCCCCCCCTGGTTTAGTGTATGCATAGTTCTGTGTGCTATACGCAGTGTGGAACATCTGTATATTGGCTTTTTTGAGTACGTGATGTCCCCGTATTGTTTAAGAATAACAAGTTTACTGCACAGTTTTTAATTTCCTTTCTACACATTTAAAGCTCTATCTCTCTCTCTCTCTCCTTTTTTAAAAGCTCTCTCTCTCTCTCCCCACCTCCCTCAGGAATGTCAGCCTGCAGGTTTCTTTATCAGTTTCCACAGAGTGCTGCACCCTCAGAAGTTGCCTCATTGTTTGGATTGGACAAGAAATAACAAAACAAACACACTCACACGTGACACATTCTGTACCTCGACCGGACCACACTATCAGCATGCTGGGGAT
This sequence comes from Acipenser ruthenus, assembly GCF_902713425.1. Classification (NCBI taxonomy): domain Eukaryota; kingdom Metazoa; phylum Chordata; class Actinopteri; order Acipenseriformes; family Acipenseridae; genus Acipenser; species Acipenser ruthenus. The sequence goes on along the minus strand of NC_081223.1, from coordinate 12,269,458 downwards.
TGGCTGGGAAACACTGGCCCCTACCGGCCGTGAAGTGAAGTCACACCCTAGACTCCTTCTGCACAGCAGTGTGATCCAGTCCAGGTTTTACTGCTACCAGCTTGATCAGCCCCCAGTGTGTCTAGCTAACAAGCTCAGGCGTGTCTGATTATTAAACTCCTAGTGAAACCAGGACTGGATCACCCTGTTCCGACAATAACAAAACCGGCAATTCACTGAAGCTAATAACGCGCTTGATGCGGTCGAAGTCTGGAGCTGCGCTGCCTCTGTTACGCACCAGAGGGCGGTGTTTCCTAGCTAATCGAGCTCAAGTCTCAGGTTCAATGCTTATTAAAAAGCTCAGGACAGCGCGGCGATTTTAATGTCAGGACTGAGTTACATTTCTGAGTTCAAATCGTGTTTAACGTTAGGGTCGCAGTGATGCGGAGAGCCGCCGTGCAGAACGGTGACCGTATTGCTGGAGTTGAGAAAATTGATTTAAAAAAACCAAACCAAAACCTTAGTTTAGCGCTCCTGTAAAATAAAGGGGTTCGGGCCTTTGAACCCCTTTACAAACAAAAGGTGTAACAAAGAAAACAACTATTTTTTAATAGAGTAGCTCTCCTTTTAAAGGCGAGCGGGACAAATATAATGTTGACCGTGCTAATAAAGTTAGGAAAAGTGGCTTCAGAGCTTTGTTTCGCCTCAAAGGGCGAGCTGGGGATGACGTGGTAAGAGGTAAGCCCAAATGGACGCATGAACCTCCTTTAAAGACGCGGGACCCGCGACAGCATGGCTCAAGCTAATAATAAATACGAGCTAAGAAGAATGGGTCTTATCGTTGTGGTTGATTCAGCTGTCGTCACGCATCGAGGTTATGGAAAGAGATTAAGAGGAGAGGGGGGGAGGGGGGTCAGCTTCTAATTATAAAGCTCTGTAGAGTTTATTTTTTCCAAACAAAGCCAGGAACGGTGCCCCGTCTCCTAATAAAAATCTGAAACGCGCGGTGTGCGCTGGAGAGCGTGTGTCTGCTCGTGTCGTTAACTGACCCTTGTACATAAAAAAAATAAAAAATAAAGATGAAAGTCTTCATGGTATTGTATTTAAAAGGATGTTATACACTTTTATAAAATAGTTTTTTTTTTTTTTTTTTTTCACGAGTTTGCGTTCACGCCTATAGCTGTTGTAACGCGGTAGCGTTCGCTTCAGAAACAATGAAATAAACTTTATAAGTTCATGTATTTATTTCCCACCCCCTGTTGCCTTTGTAAAAGTTTCCCAGAGTTAAAAGCATAGTCAGTCTGACAAAGGACGGGCCGCGCTGACGTGTGATTTATTTAAAAATAAAACAGCGCGTCGCAGAGGACTGAAACAGCCAAGGACACCTGGTTGGGAATGCGACAGGGAAGATGTCATTGCTAAATTCTGCGGGACCGTCAGACAGCTGGGAGGGGGGGGGGGGGGGGGGAGGGGGAGTCTGTTCTGTCATCCAATGCAAAGTGTGTCTCTGTGTAGGGTGTAGGGTGCAGGGTTCAGTGTATAGGGTACAGGGTGTAGGGTGCAGGGTGTAGGTTATAGTATGTAGGGTGCAGGGTGTAGGGTATAGTATGTAGGGTGCAGGGTGTAGGTTATAGTATGTAGGGTGCAGGGTGTAGGTTATAGTATGTAGGGTGTAGGGTGCAGGGTGTAGGGTATAGCATGTAGGGTGTAGGGTGCAGGGTGCACTTCACTCACATCAGCAGCCTTCTTCTCAGCCAGCTCCAGTTTCTCCTGCGCGTCCTTCAGTGCCTCGGAGTATTTGTCCAGCTCATCCTCCGTCCCCTTCAGCTTCTTCTGCATGGCCAGCAGCTCGTCCTCCAGCTGCACAGACACACAGACACGGGGGACAGACAGACACGGGGGACAGACAGGGAGGGAGACAGACATTTAATATCATTGAGACTCCGGTTCATCATTGAAACATCACGAATCCTCTTAATTATTAATGAGTCATTTAGCTTTTATCCAAAGCGACTTAAAGAGACTAGGGGGGTGAACTATGCATCATCAACAACTGCTGCTGCAGAGTCACTTCCAATAGGAGCTCGTTTGTTTTACATCTCACCCGAAGGATGGAGCACAAGGAGGTGAAGTGACTTGCTCAGGGTCACGCACACACACACGCGCACGCACACACACACACGCACACACACACACACACACACACACACACACACACACACAGGGAGTCAGTGGCTGAACCGGGATTTGAACCTCCTGGTATCAAGACCCCTTTTCTCTAACCGCTGGACCACCGAGCCCCACTACCCTCCCCCTCCACCGTCCACCCCCCTCGGCCGGCCGGTTCTGCCCACCTGCTTGCTCCTGTCCTCGGCTGCTTTCTTGTCTGCCTCTGCCTGCTCCGCACGGTCCAGAGCGCTCTCCTTGTCCAGCTTCAGCATCTGCATCTTCTTCTTGATGGCTTCCATGGCGGCGGGGTGTGTGTGTGTGTCTGTGCTCCTCGAGAAACGAAAGAACCAGAGAGAGAGAGAGAGAGAGAGAGAGAGATCTAACCGACGAGGAGGAGAGACAGGGAGCTTGGGTCTAACACGAGCCAAAATCAATCTCAACTCCTGGGGCACTGCTATTTATACCCTCCCCTCTCAGCCTCTCTCTCCCCTCCCCATTTCCAGCTTCCCAGCCTCTCTCTCCCTTCCCAGTCTATGCCGACTCCCCACCCTCACTTTCCAAAAAAGGCGCTAGTGCCGTATTTGGGGAGCGAGGAGCAGCTGTCCCCCGCTGTCACTCACACACAATGCAAGTCTCTAAGCGTTTCTCAGTCATAAGTGAACGAAACACACTCTCAACGTGATGAGATGCACAGATCACCCGCTGGTCTCTGCAATTCAAGTGCCTTTAATGAAACTTTGAATTAAATATTCATCTCTGTGCAGTCAGTGACTGAAAACCGAAGAGCAGGACGCTTTTGGAGTTGCTAAAGAGAGAGTGGATACAGCGTGATTTAAGATGATTGGATCTTTAATCCAGTCCAGTGGAGGAGGGCAGAGTCCTTTCCCAGACCCCCTCCCAGCGCTCTGCAATCCACCTTGACAATGTCAGCCAAATGACAATTATTAATACCCTCCCTTCACATAGCCAGCGTCCCAGGCATTGCTCAGAAACAAGTGTTTGTGCGGCCTGCTGTCATCAACAGCAGCGAGGGGGGGGGGGGGGGGGGGGGGGTCTTCAAAATGAGTTCATCTTTGCTTGTACAGCCTTAACATTTTCTGATGCTTCCCTT